>NW_021319178.1:22995558-23003651 GCF_001605985.2 Dendrobium catenatum
TCACTAGGTTTAGGAATTTATGCATGAAAGTATGATAATAAATAGCAATGCAGTAGAAAGAAAAGAATGAAAATTACAAATAAAAGGGATGTAGGCATTGTTGTTTTGGACACACTTCTTTAAAGACAATTGTATCCTAAAGCAATATTAACAATGCCCTTTGTTATTCCCAATATCCAAATAAGGCACTTGATACAAACCCGACTCTACTACGCAAATCATTCCCTACCAAACTCAAAGCAACAAGGGAAACTCAAGTTCCCAAAAACTATAACTAAAACAAAATCTCTTTCTATCTATCACACTCTTCCAAACTCTATATCTACCACATTCTTTCAATTCTATATCAAGAAGCAAGCATTAATGAAAGAGACACAATTCAGACTAAAAGATATTACTTCATCCAAAAAGAGAGCTCTAAAGAATCAACCAATACAAATCCACTCTTCAAAAGTTATTAAACCCAAATCTAACTTATAAAATGTTCTTGTTTTGTTTGAATGAAAAACTACACAAATCACTTATCCAAATTTCTTCTTTCTTGTTTTGACACAAGACTCTACAAAAATCATCTATCAAAATCCCCTCTTTTGACACAAAATCCTACAAAACAAACAATAATCAAGTGCCTTTTTCTTCATTTGGAGTGGGGTATAAAATCCATAAAGCTTTCCAACGAGAAAGTTTTATAAAACCTCTCATCGTAAAGCATTCGCGAAACTCAAATCATCCAACCTTTCAACATAAAAGATTTCACAAAATAAAATTCACAGAATTCATCAAAAAAAAACTTTCAAACCATACAGTAAATGCTCGTGAACGTTTCCGATATAAAACATCCTATAATACCTCTCTTTCCGAAGGAGACTCATAAAACCCTTTCAACATAAAACCATTTTTTTTATAAATCTTCCCAATCTAAAACAAATTCCACATGCTTAACTTGAACCATTTAGAGAAAAAAAAAAGAGCTTCCAAGACTTCTGAAATGAAATAATAGTTATGGCATGACTACCAAATCTCACACTAAACAAGCATTTTTAATTTCCATTCAACAACCATGAAGAAGATAATGCCTCAACATAACATTTCTAAGAGTATATTATACCATCCTCACCACTTCATTGCTAAATTAGAGCAAGAATGGAATAGAACCAATCAACATGAAAACCATGCTTTACAGTCTAACGGGAAAGGAGGTTCATGTTAATCCATATGCTTAACTAAATTTATAACAAAGTAAACTTTACTCATCTCACTAAAGATGTTAACAAAAGAAGGGAAAAAAAAAACAACATTGAACTATAGCCTTTCAAGATTCAACATAGCATGCATCATTATCTAATAACTACAAAGCACAATATTCTTTTAAAGACAATGACAGTGTAAAACTTTCAAGAAACTCTCATAGTTTGAACAATCACATTTATAAAATAAAATTAGCTTTTAATCATACTTGCACATATATCGACATGACAATCCCAAAAAGCCCTCATTGATAAACTTCAATGCAACCATCAAGTGTTTTTCATGTAATAGAAGTTTTATTTTAAGCAAGGACATGTCATAGCTTTCACATTGTATCACAAACTATGTATTGAATATTACACTATAGACCTCCCAAAATGGTATGAACTAGTGCATGGATCTTAAGCAAATATAAACAACAACTCTTCCAAAATAATCAATCATTTGGGGACTAAGTGAGTAAGAGAAGCTAAGCATTAGACTCTAAACTTAAAAAAAAAATAATAAACCCCAAGTAAAAAAAAAAAAACTTTGTTTAGGAACAAAATGCAAACCACCAACAAAATGATATTCAAATCGACCATATGAAGATGATTTGCCAAGAGACTACCATTCGCTTAAAATAAAAACTAGTATCCTTCCTTAACAAACATTTCCACGAGTATGTTACATGCATATTTTAGCAAGGAAACAATATGCCAAATCAAGATTTGTCGTTATTCACATCTAAACTTTTAAACCATATAACATGCCTCAAGCTTAAGTTTCACATGCTAATTGTTCATTTCATTTCTTTAAACAATATAAGTCAAAGCTATATCTTGCTTACACCATATGAAGCCACTCATAGCTAGAAATAACCATCATCATTTTCTAAGAGAATTAAGGCTCCATTTGATAATCAAATAAATCTAGCCACATTAGACAGTAAGAAGTGACAATAGATGCATCGCCAAACTACTAGCAATAAATCATTTCAACTATAAGTTGATGAAGATATAGCCATTCTCTTTATCCATATGACGATCACTTAGAAAAGTTGTTATTCAAAATGCATTCAAAGCATTAAGTTAGCAACCAAAGATAAATACTAGTCCACTATAGTCTACCCCCAAAAGGTTTCACTCCTTGGACTTCATATGAAATCCACATTGTGGAGATAAAGATGTGGTATGCTAGCTTAGACTTGCCATTAACATAAGCTTAAGAAAAGGGAATCAACAAAACTCCTCATGAAAACATCAATGACAAGAGGGCATTAAGATCTTCATTAAAGAAACTTTGAAGAAAACTTGACAAGCATAGCAATGATGTTCAAACTTACAAAGGACAATATAAAAGAAAGCTCATCTAACATTTAGTTAAGTGGCTCCACACACTTCATGAGTCTCCAACCAAAAGTCACCAAAATTTTCTTAAAGGCATTTCACCAAACACCTTATATGTAGTATTTTGGTAAAGAACAATATAATCTACCATGGCCTTTAACATTTTATACATAGAAAATATCTCTAAATGATGTACCACGTGATGCGATTCATAAATAAGCATGGATCTTACGTACCAAACGAGTTCACTTTCAAACAAGCTTACACATGTATCTCTTCTTAGTAAGCAAAATCATAAACACTTTAGGTGCATATGTTGACAACAAATAACATAGCTTTCTAAAGATCTCTAACAACCTCAAAATGGGATTTTGAATAAACTTACCAAAACATGATCATGTCATTTTAATCCAATTTACTTAACACAATTTATATAAAAAGGGAAAGTCACCCAATGGAGATGAGTATTAGAAAGCATATAGATTGTGTGATGTTGACTACAACAAGAGAGCAAAGTGGCTATCATTCATTCTCAACATAAATATTCATTCTTAGTCTCATATCTTCAAGGAATATAAATATCCATGAAGCATTGAGTCAAGAAAACAACCATCCAAACATTATTATTTTCTCATTAGCATTTTGTCAAACACTTGACATGCATTAATCGTAAGATCGCAGAAAACAAGCTATTATGAAAGTTTGATTTATACGCCTACTTGATTGAAACCTTCTAAATAATCCATAAAAGACCCTTCATGATTAGTGTAACAATAACTTCAACAAAGAGATAAAGAAGATACATATGAACACACATAGATAATGAAACTTCGTTCTTCAAATTTTGCAAAGGATTTAAACACAATTACTCTTCTCATTCATTAACATGAAAGAAGTGGAAGCAAATAGATGTAAGGAAAAGGAAAAGAAGATGAAGAAGAATGAAGAAGAAGGAAAGGGGAAGTATACTCCCAGAGAGGAGCTCGAGTAGATCCAAGCGTCGGACAACAGACAAGACCACGGGCTCGATCTTGGGGGTCGGACGGGAGTGGGGTCGCCGGAGGGGGCTCGGGTTTCTTCTGGGATTCGCGAAGCCGAGGGAGAAAGCAGGTCGGGCGCTCCTAGTGTCCGCGAATGGAGGGAGACGGAGGAGGGTCAGTCCAGGCAGACTCGGGTTCGATCCTGGAGGTCAGACGGACCTTGGCTTCGGTTGGTGTCAGCGAACAAAAGAGGCAGGGAGGCCGGCGTCAAGCTTCCTGGCTTGATCCGAGTAGAGGAGAAACGGAGAGGGAGAGAGAGCTCGGGTCCCAGAGAAACGAGAGAGAGAGTCCGTGAGAATGACCTAACCGTAGCCTCCTCCCATCCTTCTAACATCTCTTTTTTTGTTCTGCTCTGCTCGAAAACACCGAAAAAAGGGCTCTCTCGTAGCAACGGTCGACTTTGGATTTTGAGGAAATCAAAGCCGTTCAATGCGATTACCGGATTTAGGAATAGATTCAAATTAAGCCAAAAGTAGATTGGAATTTATTCAAAATTAATTTGGGCTAATTTGAGCTAGGTTTGGATGTGGATTTGATTCAAATCGGCTTGATTTAAAGGCGGATTAGGCTCGATCAATTTGATCAAATCAAATTAAAGACGATGCGGATCAAATTGAACTCGTCGCAGTCAAAGCAAACTATTCGGGCTTGATTGAACAGGGTCGAGTCAAATTTGACTCAATTCGGATCGACTCGAGTTCGAATCGGGCTCGACAAGGACCAATCGCAACGATCGAATGCACTCGAGGGCACTCAAGCGAAAATCGAGGTCAACAGGTTCATCCAGTTCAAGATTTTGAAGAACCTTTCTACTACAACGACTGATCTTTTAGAGCAATTTTCAATAAAGATGAACCACGTAAAACATATGTTGTTAGTGACTCAGATGAGGAACCTGAACCTACACCTGCAAGTGAACCAAATTACCAAGATTTGGTTCAGAGATTTGATCGCTTAGAGTCTCATTTTGATCAAAGATTTGATCAAATTAAAACTCACTTATAGCAGCATGATGTTCAGTACAATCAAGACATGGGATATATGCGATAACATATAAATGAAATAAGTTCAAATATGCTCATGATAAGCAGTTGTTTTAATTTCTTCAGTACTGTACCTCCTCCTCCAGATCAGGGCCCATCAGAGTGACTCATGTACTTGCTTATGATTTCTTTAGTTGATGTGATTGTGATTTTATATATTTTAGTTATGTATTAGTTTTATTTTATGCTTTAGCATTTATGTTTTATGTAGTATTGATATCTAATTTCACTAAATGTAATATTCTTTTTTATGATATCAATATTAGTTATCTTGTCTTGGTTTTCATTTTGTGTTCAAAATGTATGTTAGCCTATATGAAAATCTCTAAAAAAATTTATCTTAAGAGTGCTTTACCTTGAAGTGCAATATAAAATTAAATTCATTAAAAAAATAAAAATTTTTCTAAATTTAAGTTTTATTTATAACTTGATATAATTAAGAATGTCAATTTCATATCTCTTATTAGACTATATTAATGTTCAATATTATTATTGCGATTGTGATGTTTTCTTATTTTGTATTTCACTTATCAATAAATATTGCTGTACTTAGAAAATTTTGAAATTTTTTATTATTGATTTTGAAAAGATCAAGATTACTCTTAAAAAATATATAAATATACAAAAATCAAAAGGAAAGCGCAATGGTTCGTAATTTGAAAAAGTGGCATAAAATAAGCCCACAAGTAAAAAGATGCACAAAAATGTACCACAAACTATTGAAAAAGATGCTCAAAGTGTCACATGTGGTAGTTATTTCTTTTCACAATCTTTTAATCTCTTAATTCAAATTGATCTTCTGTACATTTATATTTCGTATTGAAATTTGAAATATACAAATTTTATATTCATCATTTATGCAATGATATTCTTTACTTAGTGTTTAAATTGATTCATATTTTTTATATATACTTTTTATTATCAATGTTATATCTCTTCTTAAATTCTATGAATCATTTTTATTTGATTAATGATTTAATTTTATTTGCAAAATTTATTTTAATCACTTTCAAGGATCAATTATCAAAGGATTATCATATAGCTGCTTGCATTTCTGATCTTTTTCTTCTTCTCTTTTTGATGTTGTCAAAAATGGGGAGAAAATATTATTCATAATGTTGTTCTATATCATATTGTTGTTTTGTATCATATTTTTGTTTCGTATCATATCTATTATATTAAAAAAATGGAGAAAAAGATAAAATTATTGTGCAATGCCTCCTTATTTTCATATGTTCATCAATTCAGGGGGAGTTTAGGAGATTCTTAGAATTTGAAAATTATACAAATAATAATTATTTTTCCATCATCAAAAAGGGGGAGATTGTTAAGAGAGTTGCCATTTGCATGTTTTATCTTCTTGCAACTTATATAGTTTTGATGATTCCAAATATTATTGTTTTAAGTTTTATTTTTCTCCTAACATTTTTTGAAAAAATTCTTTTTGCTCTTGTGTGGACTAACATTTCAGGATAAACGAACTCCAGACTGATGAAGACTTCAAGTCAACATTCAGTATGAGATAGTTTGTAAATTGAAGTTTATAATTTTTATTGTAATTGAGTTTGAGAAATTATGATTGTAATTGAATAAGCTTAGCGCACACACACTTGGAGAGATCTTTAAAAATCACACTGATCATACGGGATGAACCTTGTTCGTACGAAACGATCAAGTCAGTTATCCCCTCGGAAGAGCAATGGAATGAACATTAAGTGAGAAAATTTTTCTAAGTCCTGATCGTCTAGATGAATTTCTTAATTCATCCCGGGATGATCTGCTCTAGATTCTCACTTTGTGCTGAATAGTCCAGATGATTCATCCTATTCGTGCCAGGACGAAATGCTCTTTGGAAAATTTTCATCCAGACAAAATCCTATTCATCCCAGGACGAAATGCTCTCTAGAAAATTTTCATGCAGACAAGCTCAGATTAGTCCTAGGACGAAATGCTCTCTGGAAAATTTTTGTCCAGACGAAATCCTATTCGTCCCAAAACGAAATGCTCTCTAGAAAATTTTCGTCCAAACGAGCCCTTATTAGTCCCAGGATGAAATGCTCTTTGGAAATTTTTCGTCCAGACGATTTCCCATTCGTCCCAGGACGAAATGCTCTGTCTTTTGAAATGTTGGTAACGTCCTACATTTTATCGAAACCAACCCATGAAATAACTGTTCGTACAAGACGAACATAGTTCATATGGGACGATGATTGGGTACGAAGTCAGTTCGTACCTATATACATTGGGTTCATATGCAACTGATTTAAATAGATTCATATGGGATTATCTGACGATCGTACGAGACGATCCACTTTGTACATACTTGAAATTCAGCAGTCTTTGAACAATTTTTCGTGTCTTTCCTATATAAAGTCCAAATAAAACTATCTCTTAATCTTTTTGCCTACTGAACTTTGTGCCAATTGAAGGGAGAGTCAAGGAGAGAGTGTTTGGAGGATTCTTACTACTGGAGCGTGAATGATACACTTGGTACTAGAGGTGTAAATGAGTCGAGTCGAGTCGAGTATTTGCCTTATCAAGCCTAGCTCGTTTAATCCTTAATGAGCTCGAGTTCGAGCTCGATAAGTGGGCTCGAGCTCGACTCATTTAGGAAATATCAAGCTTGATCTTGTTTGAAAAGCTCGAGCTCGAGATCGAGCTCGTTTAAAAAACTGTAGCTGCAGATAGGTTTTTTTTATAAAATAAGCTTTCAAATATATATATATATATTGTCATGGAGATCCGGTTCTTGCTGACACTTGGAGAGTGTGAACACGACGAAGCGGTTCTATGACCTACACATTGAGTGGTGAGAGTGTGAACCAGTTACCATGTGGATATGTTCTCTTCTGCCCACACTTATCGAGTGTGAAAAGAGACAACTGACATTTCTATGCTCACTATAATTGGGGAGAGTGTGAGAGGACGGGCAGTTCTACTTCCTTACACACTTGGAAGTCAGTGTGATCAGGTAAATACTCGAAGGTGTTTCCTTCTACTCACTGACTATCACTGGAGTGAGTCGTGAAACGGTCAACAGGTACGGTCTGCTGCCCTAACACATTGGAGAGTGTAATAGACTGACAGCACAGTTCTCTTACTGCACCGGGTAGTGTGGAAGAGAAGTGTTGTAATATTCAAAAGGCCTCTCTCCGCACTTGCTAAGTGAGGCGTGCGCAAACAGGAGAGTCACCTAGTTGGTATAAGTGCAATATTCTGGAGGGTGCCTCCGGGGAGTGGATATAGGTCGTCTTTGATTGGATACCACTATAAAACTTGTGTCTTTTATTTTTTTTTCGCTTCTTTTGTTTTTTACTGTTTTAACTTGTGTTAAAAAATATTTTTCTACAAAATTTCACTAAAGATTATCTTCTCGGGAATAATAAAATTTTTTAACGGGAAATAAATTTTTAATTACTAATTCACCCCCCCCC
>NW_021319178.1:23003751-23025261 GCF_001605985.2 Dendrobium catenatum
CCCCCCTCTTGGTTAGCCGCTGGGACATAAGCTTAGGTTTAACAACCTAATTCATATTAAACAAGTTTCAACAATTATAACTATATCTTAAATTTTTAGAAAGAGTACCTTGGTCGGGAGCCAACACCACTAGAGTTGCATACAAGAACTCATTAACATCAAGCTGACCATCAGTTGGTTGATGAAAAGGCTAAGAAGGCTCATGTGAGTATAATTTTTTGGAGTTTTAGAATAGAAATTTATTTTAATAAAACTAATTGTAATATCAATATATTTTATGGATTTATTCTTGCAGGATGATTTTGTACGAGCTCGAGAAAATCGACAATCCATTGGCGAGGGATCATCTTCAGGATCGGTTCAGATTTCTGAGTATCATACATGGTCAGATATTATTGTTGGAAGACAGAGGGGGAGGGTATATAGCTTGGGTTCACAGGGCTATGCTTATGAGGGCAGTTTATCCACCTCAGCATTTTATGATCCAAGTGGAGCTGAAGAAACTATAAGTTAGAGGGTTGTAGTGCTGACTAGAGAAATTAAAGAGATGAAAAATGTTCAAAATGAAACACAAGCAGAGCTGTAATCTACAGAGTTGAAAATCAAAGAAAGAAAGAGCAAGAGGAGCAGTCACATGCATCTCAAGACAGCTAGGATACAACTGATGATTAGAACTTTTTTATGTTTGATGAACTTATGATGATTTGATTATAAATTTATTGAACTTAGAACTTGTTAATTTGGTTGTACTTGTGAACTTCTGTAACATTTATTGTTTTGTTTGGTTTTACTTATGTATATATTTGTGATAATTGATTGAATATAGTGACGTGTTGCCCAAAACTTGTTGTTATTGCTTTCTGTGCAGGGTTTAGAGTTTAGAGTGAACCTCCCTCAAATAGAGGGGAGGCTGTCAATTTTTTTTTTCAGATGCTACAGGTTTCCGGGGGCCAACCGGCAGTTTGGCCACCAGAAACGACGATACCGGACAATTTATTTTACGCCGCCGGAAATGTAATCAAACCTTCGGAATTTTTCGACGTTCTACCGACGATCACCGTGTTTTTGGCCGCCGAAAATGATGATATCAGACGGCTGATTGACGCCGCCAAAAATTTCTTTTAACCGCCGGTATTTTACCGGCGGTTTACCGACATCGCCTGGCGGTTATCCAGCGACATACCGGCGGTGTCTACCGCTGGCAATACCATCGGCGATGACCGCCGAGTAGCCGCCAATTTTTACCTGTGGTTTGCCGACGCTGTTTGGCGGTTGTTCGACCGCACGCCGGCTACTATAACCACCGGCAATGCCGTCGGCGAGGACCACCGGTTAGCGGTCGGTAAGCTTTCCGGCGGTTTGACGTCCGGAACACCACCGGTAATAACCGGCAGCATAGGCCGCCAGGGAAAAAAACCGCCGGAAAAACACCGTCGACAACGGTTTCTGATGTCGTTTTTTCCGGCGGCTTCGAAATCGCCGAAAAGCCGTCGATTTTTTTTAAACTGCCGGTAATACCAGGTTAACCGCCGGTAATAGCTTAATTTCCTATAGTGAGCACTATTAGCATCACAATTATAATGAGGACCAAAAATACCCAAAATGTAATTATCATTGGAGTCTCTGATGACTCCACTATAGTCGCCACAGTCTTAGTGTAAACAACATCCACATTTAACTTAAAGAAATTATCAGGAGGTTTCAACCAAACAACGAAAAGATACTTTTGGGGACATAATGACAATTATCCACATCAAGATTAATCCCAAAGTCAACAACAGCTATGTGATATTTTTTAAATTTCTTAGCATAAAAAAGGTCCCTAATTTTATCTTTAACATTTTGAATAATCCTATAATGATTCATAACCACACCATTAAAATGAGAATTATTCCTATCCAACTAAAAAAACCAAAGGATGAGAGTGAGAATAACATTCCTGATATGACCTTTAGAATTAACAAACCAACTATTAATTAAAGAATTAATAGAAACCTTAGCATTATAGTAGTTTAAGTGCAAAATATCCTCAAAATAAGTCCAGACCTTAACAGTACAAGGACCAAATATAAAGACATGATGCATATTGTCCATATGATAGCAGCATTGGCATTTAGAGGGAATAATGAATCCACATTTAATCAAATTGTCATATATAGGGATGAACTTATGTAAAATGTGCCAAACGAAAACAGAAATCGTAGTAGGAATACTTTTGTGCCATATCATTTTGAAAATCTTAGAAACCTCTTTCTTAGCTCTAAAAGAATGCCAAACATTCTTTAAACTAAAGTTACCATATTTAGTTAAGGCTCAAAGTTGAACATCAAGAGAATTCATGTTTAAAGGGATCTGCAAAATTTATTAAGTGATAACATTAGGTAACACATTAGAGAGTTTCTCAATATCCCAACCATTATCAGTGACATGTTCTCTTAGCACTTGTAGCACACTCTGGTCTAATTCTAAAGTAGTTTAATATGAATACTACATTCCTACATGAGAAATTGCAAGAAAAGATATACATGTTCTAGCCTCCTATATATGGATCCTCAAAAAAACTTGGTTTTTCATATTGGACAAGTCTTTGCATGACTGTTTATCCATTTATTTTAAAGAACTACGCTTGGTTTGATCCTTCTGGGATTAGGTACATAGGAAACAATCCTAGTATAGTTGTTCTGATATTGGAGTATGTTCTGCCATCTTCCATTTTATGAAATGAAAGATAAGGTGGAGATTATTATGGAATTCCTTCCATATTAAAATTAACTTTATTTTGGAAATCTTTTATTGACTTTGATTAGAAAAGTAATGATTGTAAGATCTAATTGGCATGATTAATTTTTCATTAAGTTTTTCTTATTAATTTTGCTTCAAATCTATAAACATAAGTTTGAAGGCTCTGTAAGAGTAAGATAGCAATTGTAACATATTTCTTCATAGTATAGTGAAATCATCCTCTTCTCGTGGACGTAGGTGATTGTTCACCGAACCACATAAATTTCATCAAGTTCACAGTATTTAGCTTTATGATTTGTGTTGTTTTGCACAACAATTTGCTCTCTCATATAATATTGATCTATTTTCATTGTCATTGGTTGTGTTGACATTTAAGTAATTTTAGTGTGTGTGGTATAAATATCATAAATGGTGTAGTTAAGTGTTTTATTTCTAGTAAGTTTGGGTTATTTTGTTGCAAGTATTCCTAATGTATCGCCTTTCAAACGCGTGCATTTTAAAAATCCTATTATTAAGATGGAAGAAAAATAAATGATGTGTAAAATTTTGTTGTAATTGCAATATACTCTCTTGTTCATTTCAATGTATTTTAAAGTTGTCTAATATTGACCAAATTCTAAATACATGACTTATGTGAAGTAATGTCGACCGACCACTAACGACCAATGTTGGTAGTTACCGTTGACCACTACCACTTACTACTGACCACAAACTACATTGGCTGCCACTATCCTTTCCCAGTCATTGCCACCACTACCATAGTCTACACCACCACCATTGATGTCAATCATCTCTAATCAACTGCTACTGCAAAAGCGTTATTATTTTACGATGCATTTTTTACTTCAAACAAAATAAAATAAATAAACTCCTACATTTTTAGTGCCCTCAAACAAACATTTTAAAAATATTTTCAAAATACTACTTTTATTTTCCACTGTATCTTTTTACTCTACATTTATTTTAGCAAAACAAACAACCTTATAATGATTATTAACTCACTTATTTGTTTATATAACATAAATCTTAGTACATCACACATCTAGGATTGCATTTATTGTAAGTGTAAGATCTAATTTATTTGAGTGTAATATTTTTTTGGGGGGAAATTTAGGCAAAGCCTGTATATTAATGAAAATAACTTACAAGTAAAAAAAAACTCAACCAAAAAGAGGGAGGAGCTCAAAACAATCAAAAATAAACTTAAACAGCACCAAGAAAAACACAGAAAAAACAGACAAAAGTCCACGAAATGCACCGATAGCCATGACTCAATTAGATATTACCTATCGTCAAAAAGAGTTCGATAAAAATACTCGTGTTTCCCAAAGACCAACCAAAGGTATAACCATTAGACATCCGGACATCTTCGTCCCAGGCTCCACCGCACATAAAACTGGTAAGATCGAAAGCAGCAATTAGGTAAAGAGAGAGCACCTGCAACAGAGATGAGATTAGAACTGTCCCAACAGCGCAAGCCCATTTTTCACTTGCAAACTTTAGCAAAAACATTCCTCTTAATCTTTAGAGTGGTGGTAACAGAGCTGCTGGCATTCGCACCATAGTGCATATCATTTCTTTCCCGCCATATGCAGAAAGTAAAGTCTTTTCACATCTGAAGATATGTTCGGCTAATCACTAATCTAGTCCAGGAATTGAGTTGCATTAGGACTTAAAAAATATGATGCCGCTCCAGGGATTAAAGCTGAAATAATGGAGGAGTAATTGCAATAAAAAAAGATGTGTGGAGCTTTCATAACCAGAATGGCACAGTTAGCATTTCGAATCTATCAGAATGTTTCGTTTATGAAGAGCATCCACAGTTTTTAAGCCATCAACAAGGCACAACCACCTAAAAATAGAGAAACGTAAGGCATTACGTTTGTGCCAGTTGTGTTTTGCCCAATTTCACTCAGGAAGATCCTTATAATACTCCTTAACATAGATTCCAACCAAATTTGAGTGTACTATTATTTATGATTAGAGCTGACTCTTATTCGTACATATATATTTGTGTATCATATTATGTATATCTCATATGTTACATTTGTACACTTATTTATTTATTTGTTTTGTTTATTGATTTATTTTCAAATTATTTAGCTTTATTAATATTTTTTTGTGAAATTTTGGAATAAAATAATTTCTTTTGATCGACCTTCTATAGAAAAAATATTAATATGTTCTGTTAATTAATTAATTAACTAAATATATATTTAATACAAAAATAATATTATCTAACACAAATCCACCAACAGTGAAATTGGGAAGAAAAAATATTATAAATTAAATTATTTTATGTTTATAAAAAAAAAACTAAGGTGATTTGAACTAACAAAAAAATATTATATTATCAATCTTTTATTCAAATCAACCACTCATATTGCGATTCTTTTGTCTGAAAAAAAAATTAAGATTAAAACGGCATCTTGTTTTAAAAAGTCGCTGCTTTTATGAAATTTGACCGTCTATGTCTAATAATATATATAATTAAGCAAAAAATTTGTATCGTATATTTTTAAGGAGAATTTTACCTTAAAGTTTTTTTTGGATATAAATCCTTAGTATTCGTGAACTGCTTATTGAACTATTAAGTCATTAAAAAAATTCAGTGTCGACTATTTTCTATTAGTTTATTATTAAATCCGACAAAAGTATATGAGAATATTTTGAAAACAAATAATAATCCATATGAGAAGTCATAAATTTTTTCTGAGAATTGTATTGGTTAAAGATTTGAAAATATTTAAGGAGAAGCTCATGAGATCCCTTGAACTTAACATCCTTATCAAACTTTTAGTAGACATTGCTTGCTTTTCTATGTTTCTTTTATGCATGTTTAATTTGTTTTAGCATGGAATACAATTAGGCTCTTAAAGATAATGGAAAAACTCTTCTAATTATACATTAAATTAAAAAAAATATCAGGATCATACATAATGATAAATTCTCCTAAGAAGTAAGCCTGATCATGACAGGGTTTTTCATTCATTCGTATTATTTTTCTCTCCTTACTAGGCACCTCCCCATCGGCGTGTCGTAGTAGACCACTTGATCTATTAGGGTGTAGCTCTATCTACGGGATGTTGTGCATCTATAGGGAAAGTTTATAATATACATTTTTGCACACAAGATCAATTAGCTTGCATTGCATTAAAAACTAATTTAAAATAATAAATTTCTATTCCATCGAGCATAATCACTATACATAAGTAAATGTGCCAATTAGGACCATCTTTAAATGTCGACCTCAATTTCTCAAAACTTAAATAATGGATCTTATCCATCTTTCATAAGATTAAATTCATGATTTAGAAGCGCCTAGATGGTTTAGCTAGCTCTCCAATCTAGGTTGTGGTAAGTCATATTTACATGTCATTCGTTAGGTTTGGGTCTACAATTATTTAGTGACCAAACATAGATCTTGGTTCCAAGTTGGACCCAAAATCATAAGTCCCTAACATCAAGAATTTAATCTTAAAATTTTAATAAAATTTCAACTCAAACTATAAATTTCTCGCATCCAAAATTTAAAGCCCAATATAGGATAGGCCTAGGTGCTTTAAAATTATTTTAGAATCTCAAAGATGTCCTTATCATTCATTATTCATCATTCATCCACCAAAACAAGTATTAAAAATTGATAAAATCTTGATTGAAATTCCATCATCGTTCCTTTCATATCCCTCCTTGATAATCTTAATAAACTTTTAAAAATTATTTTAATTGAGAGTATTCATATGAGGCCTAAAACTTCTTATGATCTAATTAACTATGATGGCTTACCTTTGTAATAGACTTAAGATCCCAGATAAAATAAACCCCATCCTACTTAGCTCTTAAATAGGATGGGGGCAAATTATTATTTTGAAAAAATTGAAATTAATAGATGTTCTTTATCGTCACATTCAAACTATGAATAAAAAAAGATATATATTTTTTGTTAGAGAGATATACTACTTATTAACATGCCTTTAAATATGTAATTAATGATACTACATCTAGATTATCATTTATATATAAGATATTTTGACCCTTGGGGTTATACATAGTTCCTTTTCGAATTTGACTATGATAATTATGATGGAATTCATTATTCTATAATTCAAACCCATTAGAAAATGATATTTTTACCTTTAGACCTGTCATATCATTCATAATAATATGTTCAATTTTATAACTAAAAAAGAAAAAGAAAAAAGTTTATACTCCATTTTTTTAAAATATACAATGCAATTGATTTGCACTCTTCCCAAGAAATTATATTTTTCTATCAGACATCACTAATATTGATCTCTCTCTATCTTTACTAATGGTAAAAAATTTACTACATCAATAGTTAAAACTACCTTCCTTTCGTTGGCCCCTCTACCCATTTCATTCTTGGGTGAGCATGACCAACATCAAAAAGATAAGAAAAAGAACAAGAAAGAGAGGTAAGTGAGGGAATGTTCAATAAAAAGGAGGCTTTAACATCTCACACCAAGTCATTTCGTGGAATGAGAGAGTTAAGCTAATTCCTCTCATTTTTCATATCAATTTCATGAACCTCGTGTTGAGTGAATGCCCACATGTTGAATTCTAACATTTGAAAAAATTCAGTCAAATAAAAAAAATTAATTCTCTTAAAAAAATAAAGAAGATGAAAATAACTCTTATACTTTATTTCTATATGTTATGCCACATGTTCTTGTTGCTTGACATACATAATAAAATCTTAAGTTTAGAAAGTCATAAATAATTTTCATACCTTATCACTAAGGTTATGTTTTTAATGTTGCTGCAAATATGATAAGAAATTAAATCATTAATGATTTCAAATTTCTTTTTTAAGAATTAGCTAACTAAAAACATCTCTCCTTTACTAAATAGAAAACTCAATTGACAGGAAAATTCTTCTTCTCTATAGATAGAGATATGATTGTAGAAGAACTCATCTCTAGTAATTCATGTAAGTTTAGAATAGGAAATAAAACTCTCAAGCTATTATTAAATTGAGGGAAAGTAATTAGCCTATCTATCAGGACAAAAATGGTTGTCTCCTCAGTAGATATTATTGTAGGGTCACAAATTGATTCCCCCATCCTTAAAATAGAGGTTATTATTGCCCCTTACCAATTTTACCCTCTATTAGGGAGGAAAAGAAATAACAATTATTGATAATAAATGAAATACCATATGTATCTGAGATTGGGTCAAGTTCCAATATCCCCTTTACAAGTAAGAATCCCAAGAAAAACTATCTGGGAAGGGTGACAAAGAAATCACTAAGGCGAGAAAAATTGTTGTATTAAAGGCCGTATGAGAGGTAGAGCTAGAGGTTGATAAAAAGCTACATATCCCTACTTCTTCCCCTTTACTAAAGGGAAACTGTTTCCATCCTCTTTTTATTTTGGTAGAAGAGGAGAGGTCAATAGGATAGCACAATCCCACTATGCGTAGTGGACTACTGTATGAATAGGACCCCTAAGGAAAAGTTGGTTCAAAGAAAAAGGATGTTGAGAAATATTATTCATACCTGTGCTATCCAGGCAAGTCAAACTAAAGAGGAGTATCTAAAATAGATGTACGGGATGATATCCCATAGATTGAAAAAGGAAATTTTATGAAATAACAGAGTCGAGGTTATTGACCACTCATTCTTCTAAGATGAATAAGAAATATATGAGGCACCCTGCTACAAGTATTGATGGATCTTTTCCAATGGGTACCTCACCTTCCATCCACTAAAAGAAAGGACACAGTACTCATTATATTAAGAGGAAGCCATCATTAAAGTGGTAGGCCTCCGCTTCATCTTGTGAAGTCTCTATGGTTGGCTTCCGTTGCAGTCAGACTGAAAATGTAAGAAGAGAAGAAAATAACATAAGTAAAAGACAAGATGCCCAAGTTTCCCTAGAAAGGATATATTCTTATGAAATTCAACATAAGAGAGAATTGGTCGTCATCTATAGTAGCCTTCAGGTTCCTTACCAATAGATGTTAAACTTCTACCCCATTAGATAGAGAAGGGTCACATCCTCAAGACCATCCACCATCGCCAATAGAAGAAGTTCCACAACCTATTGAGGATGCGACCCTTATGACTAATGACCTTGGGATAGTCAAAGGAGGAGAAGTAGTGGAAAATAAGAATGATTAAATCAATTTTGAATTTTAAGGATGAGTGCATCGATGTTGCTGAAGAACTTAAAATTTAAGAGATTATAGAAAGCTTGAGCATAAGTAATTTGAAATGATAATGGATTATAGTGGTTATTTACTCATCGACCCTAAGCCTATGGAGGAGAGATACACTGATGAGATAGTTTAAGAGATCAGGGACATCTTAAAAAGAAGTAGCAATTGAAATTTTTGATCCTAGACATAATGATCTTTTAAAGGGCATTAGTGAGGGGGGTATTACTACCAGTATTGTCATTATGGCAAAAACAAGATCATTTGTTAGGGATGTTTATTCTAGAAGAGTTCAACCAAAAATAATAAGGGTCAGTTGTGGTAGACTCGCATTTAGATGCGTGTGCTAGGTTTAGAAATAAAGATGAGTGCATAAGGAATCTTGAGAAAAAGGTGGAAGAGATATTGTTGAGATTTACAGTAATGTAAGATTTTCTTGCAAAAATACAATAATCTCAAGTCGAGCACCCACATCTAATAGTGCATATTATGGGTTAGCAGAGCAAAAGCTAAAAGTAACCCCAATAATTCATATAGTTCCTAGGGAAAAAATAGAAAATGATACTAATAAATGATTAAAAATCAATTAAGCAAGACCTTTGCTCAATCCCAATGGACCGTGTCTATTCCCAAGGGTAAACCCTACCCTTAGGTGTATGATACATTTCATTATCCAAAGTGCTTTGTGTAACCATCATTAAAAGTCTTTAGTAGTATAGGAAAACCTAGACAACATTTAGCTCATTTTTATGAACGTTGTTACAACGCCGGAGGGTTGTATACTTTGCTATTTCACTAGTTTATTAGTAGTCTTTTTGGAATTACTTTCGAATGGTATGTAGATATGTCTAATTGTTCAGTGAGGACATTTGTTTAGTTTGAGAGTCTTTTCTTAAAGAGATTCTCCAGGACTTAACATCATATTATCATGGGCTATCGGATCATCAAAAAGTAAAAGCTGGGAAAATCTTTGGTTGAATATATTTTAAGGTGGCAAAACCTCTCAATGAAATGTGAATCCCACCTATAAGAGTAGCATGCAATGAAAATTCTAATAAAGAACATCCATAAGTCTATTACATTTCTCCTAAAGGGGTTTAGGATAAAGACTTCTGAGAAACAACTTAACAAGATATATAACCTATAGGATGAGGCTTCTAGAATGCCATTCTTCTAGGATTTGTCTAATGAAAAGAAAGCCACAAAGCTTTAAAATAACTTTGAGAAGAAATCATTAACTATATCAGTTGTGAATAAAGGATAAAACCCAATGAAAAATCAACCAAGTGATCCTCCTCCTGAGCCGTTCTAAGTACCCCCCATCCTTGTAAAATTCCTTACTTGACATCCTTTGAAGAGAAGATGGAAAAAGTCTATCCACTTAAAAGAGATTCAATAAGAAAGATTTTCAAAATTTTATTAAGGAAAGAACAATTCAAAGTATCGGAGGCCAAGAAGTTAGAAGAGCCAAACACGTGGGATGATCACAATTTTTACCCCTACCACAACATGTTGGGTGATATAATTAAGGGGTACTCACCTTTAAAGATTAGCTTTTAATGAACTTCAAATGGGGTAACATCATCATTCTAAAGGAATATTTGGTAGATCTGGATAAGGGGTCTATAAAATTCATTTAAAATAACAATTACAAAATTTTTATATTTATTAAAGTTGATTGGGATATTATTTTATCCTAGGCATTTAAAAAGTCAATTAATAAATCTTTTCAACTTTTTTAACATTTATTGACAAAATCCTAATGGCTGATCTTGGAGGTTGAGTTAGAGGCATTGTAGAAGGACATTGAGATGATTTCCTCTTCAATAGTTTAAGGAACTGTTATAATCAATAAAAGTAAAAATAGTGACATATCTATATAGAGCAAATAATTGATGAGAGAAATATTCAGATGGTGGATGGTGGAGTTAAACCTCTATCCCAATTGACTTTATCTAACTTTTACTTTGCCCTATTAAAAGAAAATGGTAAAAAATTAATAGAAGATCCTTCTATATATATTATGATGGTTAATAAAATGAAATAAAAGTAGAATGTACTGGAGATCAAAATCAAGATTTAGCTGTGATTGATAAAATTTCTTTAAAAATTAATCTTTCGAATTTGACGTCTAAAGAGGATGATGAACCTGAAATCTTATCAGATAATCATAACCCTAAAATTTATTTCCAATGGAGTCCAATTATGATGGATTTTTTAGATTCAGACTCTCCATCAAAAAAAATATGTTGGATCACCTAAGAATAGCGTAGATCCATAAATGTTGGAAATTTTAGATTATCAAGAGTTATTGTTGATTCAGGTGCATCTATCAACATTATGAATGTAAAGACTCTCACATATCAAAATGTAGAAACACATAAGCTCACTACTGATAAGTTAGTATTGAGTTGGTTTATTGAAAAAAGCAAGAAGGCTTTAAATTAAATCTCACTCTTATTAGAGATAGGAGAGTTGAAAATAGAAGCTAAATCAAACATAATTTGTACTTCAATGTACTTTTAAGTAGGCATTGGATTAACGAATATAGGACAGTTCCATTTACCATTCACCAATGCGTCAAGTATTAATAAAATGGTATTAAAGATATGGTTTAGGGTGATTTACAACCATTCTCTATTCATGAGAATAGGATCTATAAAGATGCTTCATACTACGCACCCAAAGGGTCTGCTACATATTCTAAAAGTGAAATTACAATCACGGAGGAGGAAACATATAAAGTAAGTGCGAAAGGAAAAGAAAAGTCAAAGGAAAATGAAAGTTAAAAAGAGAAAAGCAAAGAAAGATAAGAAATTGATAATGAAGATAGCATCGAGGGCATGATATTTAGGCCTCTAAACACTTTCCATCAAAGAGGTTGGAGAATATCCCAAAGAGTAAATGGTCGAGGCCTTGCTTCATCTGAAAGAAAAAACATCCCCAATGTTCATAGAACTAGAGTCAAGTTCAGATGATGACCCAAAAGTATGGGTACAAGAATTGCTTTTGATTATAAAAGAATATTCTCCTCCAAAATTTAATATCAACTTAGAATAAAATAGTGATCTAGAGGTTGATGTTTCAAAAACTCAATGCGGAGAGCATGAATTACTAATGAATGAAAAGTTAAGTAGAAGAATTAAATCCTTAACCTTAACCCCACTATTCATTGATATGGTTTTAGGATAATAGTTAAGGACTCTCCTAATCTAGGTGGTAAAGTAGGAAAGTCCAAAAGTTCATCCTCGATCCCTCCACCTCAAGGAAGAAAGATGATGTAAACTTTAAGTGGTAATTAATTAATGAAATTATCTTTTGTTTATTATCCTTTATGTGTAAAGAATTATGTTTCTAAAGGTCTCACACTATGTTAATAGACTATGGGCTAAGCTAGATACCATGAAAGCCTTTGGAAAATAAAAATAAAAAGAAACTTGAGTGGTGGTATAAATTTTGGTGTTTTTAGTTCATTTAATGACAAAGAATATTCTCTATTGATAATAAATCATTTTGAATTTGAAAGGGTCCATATTTAAATAGTTGATTCTCTTGATATGTTTTATTTGGAAATATCAAATGACTTAGATAAGCTTCAAGTTAGAGATGCACCCCCTAAATTTGATGATGAAATTAAATTGACAGCCAAGTATGTGAGTCGAATCAAGTACTATAGTGATAGAATAGAGTATCTATCCCACAATAAAAAATATTTACTTGCAAATATTAATTCAGTTTACTTCAACTATAATAATTTATTCTTCTCAATAAAAATAGGGTTTGGTGGAGATTCAATCACTTTAGTAAAATAAATAATAAAGTAATATATACACTTATTTGAATAAATTGTTTTGGATTGATAAAATATAAAATTTATATGTTTCCTACTAATTATCTAAATAATGTGATATTATTTAGAGGATAAGCATCATCGATTACTATGTCAAGTACGAAGAGACAAATGATTCGTTTAACGCATTCCACTCTCAATTCTACTCTAAACTCTCATAGTCTATGACCCTATGATAATCTTAGAAAGATAAGTAAAGCACATATTATTAATCACTCCCTCATGACTATCTATCTCTATAAATTTAATACATGGAAAGCATTATGCCTATGCTTGCATCATACCAATCCGACATACCTTGTTGTGCCTGCTTTCATATTCCTGGGCTACACATTACACCTAATATTGACTACGCATATGGGCACTAAGTCATTAAATGAAGACATGGTATATTAAAAACATCATATAATTAATTTAAAGATTAATACAAATCATTAGTATTTCATATCTAATATACACCATCAATCCAAAAATTTGGAATTAATCAGCCATGATTGGAGTAATCTCATTTTCATTAATAACATACAAGAAATAAAGTATAAAAGAAAAGATATCACCAGATGGTTCAATGTTCTCCTCCACACTCCTCCTTGAACTTGTAGAATTAATTCCTCAAACCTTGACCATATACTCTAAAGACGTGAATCTAGTGCTCCCTAAATTCCCTTAGTTATCACTCATAAGGAAATTTTAGAGAGACACTCTGAAGTCTAAATTTTACCCTAGGACTTATAAATTAATAACTTCCTGCACTTAGGGAGTTATCAATCTATAAGTTCTTTAAAACTAAATTAAATAACTCTAACATCTTAAAATTGGAATAATTTAAAAATTCAAATATACTCCACTTAAACTTTAATCCAATTCCCTTTTAGCCTTTAATAAATAAATCCTAATAATATATGCAACTTGAAAAATAATTCCTATAGGACCTATCCAAGCCACACGACCGCTTTCACACACTTAGATGCTTGCTAGGACAACCAACTCTAGCCTAGGCTAGGTCGGTGGTTTGTTGTGGTTTGTTTGCGGGTGTTTTGCCTAGAGGGCACCTATGTGTGTTTGCTTACTTTCTTGTACTGCATAGCATACATGTTTATTTTTTGTCTGTACACTATAGAGCGGAGTGAATAAAGTGAGGGCCGTGTACTTTACTTTCTGTTTTTACTTTCCTGCATTTATAATTGTTCACAACGCACTCATATCATGCATAATTATACAACTATTTTTACTTTTCTGTACGTTACTTACCTGCAAAGTAGAATGAATCTAGGGACTGATGTACTTATAAAAAAAATGTAAAGCTTTATTTTCTTAGATCTGTTGTATATAGATTGAATCTGTACAGTATCTGGAGTCTGTAAAAGAATTAAAAATAGCTTCTTATACATATACAAATGGGGCTCCAAAAAGTAATATCCTCCCTTCATAAAAAGGCTATAGAAGAAGAGATAGAGTCTCTTCAGAAGAATGCTACTTCGAGGATGGTGAAGCTTCCTTCACGGAACTAGGAAAGTCATTTATTGCAAATGGGTAGATGCAAAGAAGGAATTATCTTAAGAAGATGAAGTGCGGTACAAGGCTAGGTTAGTGGAAAAAGACTTTGCATAATGGGAAGGTATTGATTATGATGAGGTGTTCTCCCTATTGGTCAAGCATCCCTCTATTTGTGTTCTCTTAGCACTTGTAGCACACTATGGTTTAATTCTAAAGCAGCTCAATGTAAATACTATATTCCTACATGATAAATTGCAAGAAAAGATATGCATGTTACAGCAGCCTGTATATGGATCCTCAAAAGACTTGGTTTTCATATTGGACTAGTCTTTACATGACTATTTATCCATTTATTTTAAAGAACTACGCTTGGCTTGATCCTTCTATGAGAGGGTACATAGGAAACAATCCTAGTACAATTGTTCTGATATTGGAGTATGTTTTATTATCTTTCATTTTATGAAGTCATCCTCTCCTCGTGGACATACGTGATTCTTCACTGAACCACATAAATTGTATCATGTTCACAGTATTTAGTTGTTTGATTTATGTTGTTTTGCACAACAAATTGCTCTCTCATATAATATAGATATATTTTCATTGCAATTGGTTGTGTTGACATTTACGTAATTTTAGCATTTGTGGTATAAATATCATAAAGGGTGTAGTTAAGTGTTTTATTTCTAATAAGTTTGGGGGTTATTTTGTTGCAAGTATTCCTAATGTATTGCATTTTCATTTCAAATGCATGCATTTTAAAAATCCTATTATTTAGTTGGAAGAAAACTAAATGATGTGTAAAATTTTGTTGTAATTACAATATGCTCTATTGTTCAATTTCAATGTATTTTAATGTTGTCCAATATTGAGTGAACTCTAAAACACAATTTATGTGAAGTGATGTAGACGGACCACTAATGGCTAATGATGGTAGCTACTGTTGACCATTACTACTTACTACCAACCACCAACTCTATTGGCAGCCACTACCCTCCCCCAGCCATTGCTACTACCATCATAGTCTACACCACCACCATTACTGTCAATCATCTTTGATTAACTTCTACTGCAAATGTGTTATTATTTTGCTATGTATTTTTTTTTTTTTTACTTCAAACCAAATAAAATAAATAAACAAATAAACTCCTATATTTTTAGTGCCCTAGAACAAACATTTTAAAAATATTTTCAAAATATTACTTTTATTTTACACTGTATTTTTTGTACTCTACATTTATTTTTAGCAAAACAAACAACCTTATAATGATTATTAACTCGCTTATTTTTTATATAATATAAACCTTAGTACATTTGCATGCCATCACAAATCTAGGATTGTGTTTATTGTAAGTGTGAGATCTAATTTATTTGAATGTAATTTTTTTTTTTTTTTGGGGGGGGTGGGGGGGGGGGGGGGAATTTTTCCCATTTTTTGACCCAAGTCAGGGCAAAGCCCATATATTAATGAAAGAACTTACAATTCAAACCAAGAAAACTCTGCCAAAAAGTGGGAGAAGCTCGAAGGAGCTCAAAACAATTAAAAATAAACATAAGCTACACAAAAAAAAAACACAGTAAAAACGGAAAAAAGTCCACGAAAGACACTGATAACCAGGACTCAGTTAGATATTACTTGTCGTCAAAAAGAGTTTGAGAAAAAAAAAACATGGTTGCCCGAAGACCATCCAAAGGTATAACTATTCGACATCCAGACATCATCATCCTAGGCTCCACCGCACAAAAAACTGGTAAGACCGAAAGCAACAATCAGGCCAAAAGAGAGCACTGGCAACAAAGATGGGATTAGAGCAATCCCAATAGAGAAAGCCCATATTTCCACTTGCAAACTTTAGCAAAAACATTCCTCTTAATCTTTAGAGTGGTGGTAACAGAGCTGCTGGCATTCACACCATAGTGCATATCATTTCTTTCCCGCCATATGAAGTGTATTGTACAACGAGTTAACAGAAAGTAAAGTCTTTTCACATCTGAAGATATGTTCGGCTAATCACTAATCTAGTCCAGGAATTGAGTTGCATTAGGACTTAAAAAATATGATGCCGCTCCAGGGATTAAAGCTGAAATAATGGAGGAGTAATTGCAATAAAAAAAGGTGTGTGGAGCTTTCATAACCAGAATGGCACAGTTAGCATTTCGAATCTATCAGAATGTTTCGTTTATGAAGAGCATCCACAGTTTTTAAGCCATCAACAAGGCACAACCACCTAAAAATAGAGAAACGTAAGGCATTACGTTTGTGCCAGTTGTGTTTTGCCCAATTTCACTCAGGAAGATCCTTATAATACTCCTTAACATAGATTCCAACCAAATTTGAGTGTACTATTATTTATGATTAGAGCTGACTCTTATTCGTACATATATATTTGTGTATCATATTATGTATATCTCATATGTTACATTTGTACACTTATTTATTTATTTGTTTTGTTTATTGATTTATTTTCAAATTATTTAGCTTTATTAATATTTTTTTGTGAAATTTTGGAATAAAATAATTTCTTTTGATCGAACTTCTATAGAAAAAATATTAATATGTTCTGTTAATTAATTAATTAACTAAATATATATTTAATACAAAAATAATATTATCTAACACAAATCCACCAACAGTGAAATTGGGAAGAAAAAATATTATAAATTAAATTATTTTATGTTTATAAATTAAGAAAAAAAACTAAGGTGATATGAACTAACAAAAAAATATTATATTATCAATCTTTTATTCAAATCAACCACTCATATTGCGATTCTTTTGTCTGAAAAAAAAATTAAGATTAAAACGGCATCTTGTTTTAAAAAGTCGCTGCTTTTATGAAATTTGACCGTCTATGTCTAATAATATATATAATTAAGCAAAAAATTTGTATCGTATATTTTTAAGGAGAATTTTACCTTAAAGTTTTTTTTGGATATAAATCCTTAGCATTCGTGAACTGCTTATTGAACAATTAAGTCATTAAAAAACTTCAGTGTCGACTATTTTCTATTAGTTTATTATTAAATCCGACAAAAGTATATGAGAATATTTTGAAAACAAACAATAATCCATATGAGAAGTCATAAATTTTTTTCTGAGGATTGTATTGGTTAAAGATTTGAAAATATTTAAGGAGAAGCTCATGAGATCCCTTCTTTGCCTTAGTTTCATAGAGAAATCGTATTCTTAGAAGCAAACTAACATAGAAGTATATTTAAAAAAGAACAAAAGCATCATTTATAACAGTGTGATTTTATAAGAAGTTTATAGGGATGAAAAAAAAATAAATAAATAAATTAGACAGAGGGAATTAATGGCTACCCATTCGCCAATCGTCATGCATGGCTATGAGATTTGCTTCGTTGCTATACTAAGTGGCTTCTACTGCCTAACTATGCATGAATATGCTCAGGAAGCCACAATTAGAAGGGTCTTTATGGCATTTGAATATTCTACACACAATCTCTGCCTCTCAGAATCCCATCTGCTGTCTCCTATTATTTTTCTTTGAAAAACAAAAGATTTCAAAAGTGAAAAAGGTAGGAGAAAAGACGAGGAGAATGGCCGACAGAGCTGAGCATTTCTCATATGCCTCTTCTGCAATCTTCACCACCATCACCATCAAATAAGGAACCAACACCCTCATTCTCTATCATGATGGGGAGTCCTCCTGGCAGCTATAGAAAATGTATATAGAACTAAGAGATTGTCCTTGCGGTTGACGGGGTCAACAGGCAACGTCTCTGCGGGGGTTTTCGGTATCAGCGCCTTCTGAACAAATTTTGGTTGTACGTAAGGATAATTTTGGATTCTCTTTACTATTTTTATTTGGCTCATCATTTCCTAGCAATAACATCTATACACCATGTGTTTAATTATGTTGAGGCAATTGCCTAAAGATCATAGTATTTTAAAACTTTTATGAGAGGTAATTGTCTAAAAATTTTTGTAATAAAGTCTAAAAAATACATCGATGGGACATATTACTTAAGAATCATATAATAAAATTTTTTTTTATTTTTTTTAGGTTTAAGGTGGATCCGCACCTGTCTAGAAGCCTGGCTGAATCTCTATGTGTTTATTAGAGCTTTCAGATTTTACGTATAAACACTAAATAAATGAATTTTTTCTGCTCAGAAAATCTTGAATTCAAAGCAGATGAGAACATTTTATACCCGTTGAAGGTATTCATTTCAATGCCTCATGCCTGGAACGTAATGAACTCTATTCTGACAAATGATGATTATAAGCCATGCTGTTTCATGAACATGCTGCACTTTTTTTTTTTCATTTTGAAAAAAAAAAATAAAATCTGAATATGCTGATATCATGATCGGCTTTAACATAATTAAATTTATTTTTAAATTAATATTGATACGTCGTCATAAAATTATCTTGATCGAGCATGAATCTCGAAACAAAAAGCTACCCGGAAACTTCAAAAATTAAATCCGGGAGCACCCGAACTCCGATTTCAGCGAGCTTATAGTCAAACTGAGCGTCTCGGAAATACGAACCCAACGACGCCAAATTCAACCCAATCTGAGCCCAAATGGGTCCGAATCATGGACCCGAAGCGCTGTTGGAAGGTTCAAACCGCAATTTGAGTCACCAAACGATCTCTGATTTTAACGAGCTTATACTCGAATCGAGCGGCTCGACGAGACGAATCCAACGAGCCCAAGATCGTTGGATTCCGGCATCATTAAGGCCTCCAAATGTCCAACGAACTGTGCATGATCGAAGGGTTCAATATCGGCCGTCCATTCAAACCACTCCCTATTCGCCCCTGATCTCACACTTATTTACAAGTCATGCCACTCCAGAAAAACTATAAATAGAGCCCTCATTCTTGACAAAAGGGACTCAAGTGAAGAGAAGAAGAAGAAGAGAAAGGGGAAAAGGGTGAATCCTCTCCACGTCGACCACCGCCGGAGCTCTTCCCGCCGCCTGAATACGCCGGAACTCTGCCGGATTTTCGGGAAACGACGGGATTCTGCAAAACTTTGTAAATTTGCTTTAAGTTGTAATCTGATCGTCCCGATCTGTGGAACGAATCAATTTCTTATAATTTACAAAAATACTAGTGGAACCTTTTAGCTGGGCGAAGACCTGTGATTTTTTCCCTTTTTGGGTTTTCCACGTAAAAACTTTGGTGTTCATTCTCTTTTTTATTTGTGTGCTGAATCTCCGTACAACGCTCGGACTCGAATTTACAAACTCTATCGCCGCGTATTTTCTAGCACACAACAAATATAATATTAATTCTTCATCTTGAGCTATGTTAACTGCTAGAAAAATTAAGTTAGTAGAATATGTATTTCACATCTTAGTATTATGCAAAGATTCGGCAAGAACAGATAAAAAGTAGCAGGACGAGAAAATTGTTTACATGTAAAATCCGGAAAGGAAAAAACCATAGGCCTGGCCTAGTTACAAAATTCACTGCATAGAAAGTGATACAAGGATTCTCCTTTTCTTTATTGTTGAAGAAGAGGGAATTACAAAAACCTAGTGTCTTTAGAGGAACAGATAATGTCCAACAACAAGGCTTGATTCTCCCAATAGAGAATATAAAAATTAGATGTACCAAATAGTAGGGTTTAATCTAATCCGTGTTTGGGAGAGGGTGGTAACTTCAGATGTTGATCATTGGTGATGATGGTTGTGTGTGGCAATAGCTAGTGGTCGTCGGCGGCAACGATATTTGGAAAATGCTACAGCGATCTCCCTTGTTATCTCTTTTTCATCTTCACTCTTATTCGTCATGTGAAAAATGAATGTATATTTATAGATTTTTTGGAGTAGCATGCTCTGTAAATATAAAGAAAATTTATGGCAAAGCTAGAGTGCTTCATCAAATAGTCTGTATTGATTCCTTCTAAGATAGAGCTTTCATCAAGTATTTAAATGTCTTAATGTTATCAAAATTAAGTGATCTTGAGCTTGTTAGATTCGCCTAGTCAAGCTGCTTAATTCAACTATAAGCATGCCATATTTGAAGAGTATATGCTTCCCCAATTAATGCTTTGAAACTTTAAAATATACTTTAGTCCATTGATTTGAGTTCATTTGAACTCAGACTAGGCCGATTTAAGTGACATTGGGCTTGTCATGTTTGAGACTTTCAGCTTGACTGTATAGTTGCTGAGATAGATATTTGGATGATCCCAAATTTTATTTTGAAAATTTTCAGTTCCAATATGCCTTGAGATTAGTGCTTGATCATGGTGATTTTTGGAGTTTCCAATTCAAATGTCTCGAGCTTAGTACTTGATGGCGATGTATCAAGCCATCTTATTTTGGATGAAATTTATGTAAGGAGTGTTTAAAAATATCTTTTTTTCAATAAATGTTTCAATAATTTTCTTTTTAATTTTTTTTGTACAATAAAAAAATATTCTTGCAAGAGGATGTACCTTGGTGTATGCTTTTGCTGATGATATTCTTCTTGTTGATAAGACTAGAGAGGGAGTTGAAGGTAGACTTGAATTATGGAGGTCAACCGAAGAGTCTAAAGGTTTTCGCTTGAGTAGATCTAAAATGGAATATATAGAGTGTAATTTTAGTAGTAATAGACCCAGTGAAGGGATTGTGACTTTGGGCGATCAAGTCATTAATAAGAGTACACGTTTAAGATATCTTGGACCTATTGTTCAGAGTGATGGTGAAATAGATGGGAATATTATCAGCAAAATTCATGTTGGATGGTTAAAGTGGGGGAATGCATCGGGCTTGTTATGTGATAGAAATGTACCCCTCAAACTTAAGGGAAAATTCTATGAGATAGTTGTGAGGCCTGCAATGCTTTATGGTGCCGAATGTTGGCCATTAAAAGAGAAGCATAATACTAAGTTAAGTGTGGCAGAGATGAGGATGCTCAGGTGGATGAGTGGCTTTACCCTTAAAGATAGGATATGAAATGAGCATACGTGAAAAGGTTGGAGTAGCTCCAGTAGAAGATAAGATTAGAGAAAGCCGCCTTAGATGGTTTGGTCACATAAAACGACGGCCTTTCGATGACCCGGTTAGGAGAGTAGAGGTATTAGATTTGACTTATATTAAGAAAGGTAGGGGTAGACCTAAAAAAAACTTGGTTAGAAAATATTAGGAATGACCTTTCTTTAATAGGTTTAAATGAGAATTTGACTTTTAATAGAACACAATGGAGAAAAAGGATTCATGTAGCCGACCCCACGTAGTGGGATAAAAACTTGATGTTGTTGTTGTTGAAGAGGAGAAATAT
>NW_021319178.1:23025419-23027987 GCF_001605985.2 Dendrobium catenatum
ATTATTTTTCTTTGTATTTGATTTATCATTTCCTAACAATAACATATATACACAATGTGTTTAATTATGTTGATGCAATTGTCTAAAGATAATAGTATTTTAAAACTTTTAGCCGCCGGGTGATTGCCTAAAAACCCTTATAATAAAGACTAAAAACTACATCGAGGGGGACATATTATCTAAAAAATCATATAATAAAGAATTTTTTTATTTTTTCTAGGTTTAAGGTGGATCCGCCCCAGTCTAGAAGCCTGGCTGAATCTATGTGTTTATTAGAGCTTGTAGATTTTACGTATAAACACTAAATAAATGAATTTTTTCTGCTTAGAAAATCTTGAATTCAAAGCAGATGAGAACATTTTAATACCCGTTGAAGGTATTCATTTCAATGCCTCATGCCTGGAACGTAATGAACTTTATTCTGACAAATGATGATCATAAGCCATGCTGTTTCACGAACATGCTGCACTTTTAGGGTATAAACATGTCATATTTGAAGATTATCTACTCTCCCAATTAATGCTTTGAAACTTTCAAATATACTTTAGTCCATTGATTTGAGCTCATTTGAACTCAGACTAGGCCGATTTAAGTGACATTGGGTTTGTCTTGTTTGAGACTTTCAGTTTGACTGTATGGTTGCTGAGATAGATATTTGGATGTTCCCAAATTTTAGTTTGAAAATTTTCTATTCCAATATGCATCGAGATTAGTGCTTGATCAGGGTGATTTTTGGAGTTTACAATTCAAATGTCTCAAGCTTAGTACTTGATCAATTGATTTTTAACGCCGTATCAAGCCATCTTATTTTGGATGAAATTTCTGTAAGGAGCGTTTAAAAAATATCTTTTTTTCAATAAATGTTTCAATAATTTGCCTTTTTATTTTTTTGGTACAATAAAAAAATTTTATTCATTTAATATTTTCTATCTTCAATATAATTTCGTGAAAATAATAAATTAGCAATCACGGTGCTATTTTTCATTAATATTAATGCTAGTAACGTTAAATTCCTGCAGTCTAAGCTTAAGTTTTTATGTAAACATAAGGATCAAAGCTAAAAAATAAAAAATAAAAAATAAAAAAAAGGATAAAAGCTATTGAAATTAAATTAAAAACATCCAAAAGATTAATTTAAAGAGAGCACATACTTGCAATCAAAATAACCGTTTCATTCAAACAACTCAAATAATAATAATAATAATAATAATAATAATAATAATAATAATAATAATAATATATGTTCCAACATATATGTCACTGATTTTGTCACATGATTTTAACTTGGGCTTGAATTCAAAGAAACCATGCATTATATTAAAATAGGTCCTGATGCATGAAAATAGCAACAAATCATAAAAGAAGAATATATAGGAAGAGTGTTTCAATGCTTTGTGCATACTTTTGTCCATCATCCTCCATATTATGGAGCCTCTTTTCCTTCTGTATTGCTTTTGTCGATCCCCATTTCTTAGCAGTTATTGAATTTTGAGTTGATCCTCTCTCATTTTATTAGAATATTCTCATGATGTTTTGGAATCTTCTTAGAAGCATATGGTAGCTTCTACAGGCTTCTAAACGGAAAAAAATGTCAGGATATTCTGATATAAAGCACATCAAGTTGTCCTTCAAAGCCCTTGGTCCCTTGGTTTGCTCTAAGATTAGTATTGGATATGATATCTCGAATAACACTAATCTCAATGCAAATCTTTGAAGTACATTTACACGAGAATAATCTAACTCAATTTGCATCTTTCGAAAAAATTTTCAAAGCCTCTGGAACCCAGGCTTTTGTTAGATAAGCAATATGCTCAATAGTTGAAGCATCATAGATAACAATGTAAAATTAGATTATTCTCCCCAATATGCCATATTTTTTTTGTATATCTAAGAAAGGATTCATCCATAATTTTCTTTAACTTCATACTTATTCTTTGGTGGTAAATTCCCTCAAGAGAAAGAATTGATTATCAATTCTAAAAATATGCCCAAAGATATTGCAAACCCTAAGTGAAAAAACTTCAAGCAACATGTGTAGCATAGAAGATCAAAAAAATAAAAAAATAAGTGTAGGATAGAAGATAATTTTCAATATATCTCGCTCCTTGAATATGCCATATACATCTATTAATTTCTGAAAATTTAATGGTCATCATCAATTAAAGCTTCATAATTACATGGTGCTCTACTCATTCATTTATATAGGTTGAGACCCACACAAAATACTGATAATTGAAAACTATCATGATTTCTACTAAATGACAGGAAAATTGATAAAATCATACATATATGAAATCTGACGCGTTTTAGGAAGAGACTGATACCATGAAGAATCCTGTAGATTAGCTAAAGCAAACAGTAGAAAGAAGAAATACAGAAAGAAGCTAATTAAGCATTTAATTCTCCATCCTTCTATAGAAGATGAATACAGTATATATGTAGAAGGTGGTTAGCAATCAAAGGTTCTGATTGGCCATAAAGAACTCAGCTGAATCCCATTTCCCTAGATGATTTTTATGCTTTATTATGCAGTGAAGAGCTACATCTTACAGCTGATTCTACTAGGGA
>NW_021319178.1:23028318-23033655 GCF_001605985.2 Dendrobium catenatum
ATATTAGAGCTTCAAAAAAATTTAAAGGTATTCTTAAATATAATGAATTATTTTGTATGTTACTATTGTCTCATTTTAGAGCTAATGAAATATTAACTGATATAGAAGATAAAGGAAAAAATATTATAGATGAAGAAGAGTTGGAGGATGACTTTGACATTAATTATAAAGATTCTTCTGAAGACAATCAAAGTGATGGTGAGCCTGCTTTGGGTCTTGATCCTAAAGGGATGTTTTATTTTTAAGTGAGTTTATTTTAAATCTTGTATTCCAATAATATTATCTTAAAACAAATCTTCAAATTCATAGTTGATATAATATTCTCTTATTTTTTGTCATTATTTATAATTTTAATCGTTTTGAGACTTACGCCTCGATCCGCCTCGAGGCTTACGCCTCGCCTCGCTTAGAAGAAACGCCTCGATTCCCGATTTCGCCTTTTAAAACCTTGGTTTGCGTTAGCTAATCTGCAGGATTATTTAGAGATCAATCATTTTTTTGCTACTAATTAGGAAAAAATTATAGCTTAACTGTGCATTTTTTATTTTATAAATATACATTGGATGTGAATCCATCAAAAAGAAAACCATTGGCCCACCACTAAATAAAGTTTTTATTTCAGTGCTCTACCCATTCATTTGTTTGGGATGGGACCCATGCATTATGCTAATAATTGAGACAAGATAAATTTTGTTGTAGTAGGATAGATAGGATAACTATGAAACAACTTCTTTTTATGGTTATATAAAGCAAAAACACCAGTTAGAAATTTGAAGCACATCATTGATTCGAAAAACTCATTTTGATACACCAAGAAGAAATGCTGAAGAAAGTGAGGTTTATGCTAAAAGATAAGGTGGTGATTTGATAATACATTGTTGTGGAGAAACGGGCTTTGCAACACCACTTCAACGGCATTGAGAATACATAGAAGCAGTAGGATAAATTTTGTCGTAGCTTGCGCCGGCAGATGCATATTAAGGACCAAAGATACTTTGATGATATAGCTGGACATGATACACCACTCTCCATGATGAAGGATGCTCCTCAGCCTTACACTAGATTTGTTGGACCCTATTTGTGTCCTAAACTCCTAATTATGGGCCCTTTGAGGATATCTTTAATTACCAGATGCCAGGGGATTTGCATGCATACCTCACCTCAGATTTTGTACTAAGCACCATTCATACAATTGATATACCTCAAGATGACATTGTTGTGGAGGAACATCATGCGTTACGTGAAAGGCCTCTTCGACCACCACAGCATTACACTCTCGATAGTGATGCATTGCCCCAGAGGCCACGTAAGCGACGTTAGCTGAGCCAATGATTGTACTACATATGATGTATTTCATTATGCTTTTGTTATGGATAATGTATTTAATTATGCTTTTATTATGGATCACTATTATGGATCATATATTTTTAGTATCCTTTTGTTATGCAGTGAACATTAGGTTTTAAATTTTTATTAAGAAATCTTACTTTAAAGTCAATGCAAAATAAATAGAACTTAGTGACACAACCAAACAAACAGGGATACAAAGCTCCAAAGGAGAACTTTTATAACATATAATAAGAACAAATAGTAAAAACAATAATAAAAGGGTTTAACAATAATAGATAAAACAAACATAAAGAATTAAAAAAAAAAGATCATAACAAATATAATCAATTAGACATTTCATATTATCATGTGCAGGCAAGCTTGGAGTTGTGTCTGAGTTAGACTATATTTGAAGTTGAACTCAAAACTCCTATTGAATGTATTGCAGTATGTTGCATTCAAAAACTATTTTTCTCCGGACACCACAACTCCCATTAGCGTCTTATAGGACTCTAACGGGAATTGATCCTATCTACGATGCCACATGTGATAAAAAATACAGTGATTTACATCAACCATTGATCTTTCAACAATCTTCACAACACATCTTTCTTTGTCGCATCAAATCTCACGAATCTAGCCCTTGAGGAAGTGCAACGGAACCCAATGCTAACTATCCTCCTTGAACCTCTGTTGTAGATCTCCATCCCACATCTTTAAGATCATTATCCACTATGTACAGCTTAACTTTCATAACCTCATCATGCACATGCCACAATGCATAATCTTCATCTTCGCTCCAGAAACTCATACAACATCGAAAATATTCATTAGCTTTGGCCTTTCGTTCAAGGAATTCAATAGTAGGTAGCTCCAAACTCTCTTTCAAACGAATGCTACCATTTTTAATCATATGCTTTGTGGGAGTTGTTCGAATCAAATCCATAATTGATAAATACATTGCAAAGTGTTGTATAAAAAGTTGCATAAACTATAAAATATTTTCAAACTACTTAAACCTTGGGGGAGCCTTGCACTACATATTTATGTTGAAATAAAACAATGTTGAGTAAGAGATCTCACATTTCAATATATATATATATATAACATACAGAACTGTCATGAATATAATGATAAAAATAATAAAGATGAAGCTGACAAGACTAGCTAATGGAACAACACATCTTTATAGCTCAAGTCACATGCATTTAATTCTATCTGTCACAGCTACTTCAGTATCTAATGGCACCAAATAACTATATTTTTTAATTTTTTTAAAAAGATACTTACATTACGGTCGACTTACTTTAGTGTCCAATGGCACAAAATAGCCATTTTTTCATACTTTTTTAAAGATAATTGACTTACATAAGTTGTCAATTAATCCGATGACTTTTGTTAATCCTAATTTTCTTTATGAATAACTACTAGCTGACTCAGCCATGCCTATCTAGCATAAGTTGCCCTTGGGCGACTTTGCCTAGTTTTTAATATTTTTTTTTTTTAAATCATGCTTATACGCTTAATATAATCTTTAAATATGCTTAGTCTAAAAACTTTCTCAGCGAAAGTAAGATAGTAGTAAATTGGCCTAAACGAAAAAACAGAACAGAACAGAACACATTTTGAAGTGCATACGAATCTACATTTTCCCATCATTACAGGAACAGGGAACCAAGAAAAGCTTGTTTCGAGAAGAAGAATTAAGTAGTTGATGCGCAATTCATCTTACCTTTCCAGTTATCATTTCACGGCCAGTCATACCTCTTTTGATTAGAGCGAGCATTCTGGGCAGCGGATGAGGCCATTCTCGTTGCAGGCGGGGCAACTGCTAAACCCACTGGCCTTCTCGTTCGAGCATTTGTGGCTTCCATTGCAGATCTGACAAAGGACGAAGCGAACGCCGCCGCAGCCCCGGCAGACATCCAGGGCAGCTGAAGGAAACCCTTGGACGAATTTCTTGAGCTCACCGGTTTCATGGAGGCGCCAGATCTCTTCTGCGCCGCCGATTAGCCGGCCGCTGATGAAAACCAGCGGGAGAGTAAGCTTCTTCCGCCCGCCCAAAATTCCCTCCAATTCCACAAGGAAGCGCGAGTCCATCGAAAGGTCCCGCTCGTCGATAGCCACGCGGAAGCCACAGAGGATGTTCCGGACGGCGCGGCATTCCTCGAAGGTGCGGCGGACCACGCGTAGGCTCGTGTAGTAGAGCACGATGCGGTTGTCGCTGGCGACGGGATGAGGTAGCGGCGTCGGGGAAATCTGGCGGGAGGATCGGAAGGAGGAGGCAGCGGATAAGGTGCGACGGAAGACTGTGGATGGGGATTTTGGAGGAGTGGTGGGTTCTTCGTCGCGGAGGAGAGCTTCGATATCTTTGAAGGAGAAGGAAGCGACGGAGCAGATGGAGAGGAAGACGGAGACGGTACTGCACTTACTTCGACGGATTTTGAGCCACGGAAACCACATCGGCGCTTGATCGACCAAAAGATCGTGATGGAGATCGATCGAGAGGTGAGCGAGAGGAAGTGGAACAGTAAGAGCAAGATAGTGAAGGAACTTCGTTTAAATGGCGATTGCTAATTTCACCCACGGAATAACGAGGAACTCGTTTCCTAACTTGGTTGACGGTACGCACGGCGACGAAGGACCGGTATTTTCTAAGAAAAGTGAGAGTGAGAATAGTTACCTTTTGATCCTTCATTGTTTTTTATTTTTTATTTTTAGCCTATTTTTAATTGTTAAAGACAAACGGCGTTAGAACCTCTGCTCCGCCACGTTCAGCGCAAGACCCGCCGAATGTGGGATTATGGGAAACTTGCACGGTTTGGCATCGGACGGAGCCTTCAAATTCAAACTTGAATTTTTTTTTAATAAATGTCTGTTATTAAAAATTAGGTTAAGGTTTCTTGTAATCGAAGAGTTTACTTTTTCTCTTTTTCTTAGGTGTAAGAGAGTGTGATTGTAATTGGGTAATCGTACACACACAAACTATGGGAGTGAGTCAAAACTTGTAATTATAAAACTAATCATTATATACAATTATTGAATTGTACTGGACAATTTGTCAAGAGTGTTCCTCCAGAAAGAAGTTAATCGAATCATACCTTAGAATTTTTCGATTGAACTGTTCGTATTGTATGAAGTTAGATTCATACAGATGACGTCCAGAGTACGAAATTGATACGTACCAGTTCTTCCCAAACGAACTCACCATTTTCTAAACTAATTGAGATGTACAAAATTAGTTTCATACAGATGACTGTTCCTCCATAAAGAAGTTAATCGAATCATACCTTAGAATTTTTCGATTGAACTGTTCGTATTGTATGAAGTTAGATTCATACAGATGACGTCCAGAGTACGAAATTGATACGTACCAGTTCTTCCCAAACGAACTCACCATTTTCTAAACTAATTGAGATGTACAAAATTAGTTTCATACAGATGACGTCCAGAGTACAAAATGGGTGCATACTAAAAGTTCGTTAGGGATGTTAGGCCCTATAGAACTGGCCCAAAGCTAATTAAAAGAGAGAGGTGAATTGAAAAACTTTAAAACCAAAGATAAAACTCCAACCAAAATCACCACAAACAAAGTGTGGAAGAAACATAAATGCGGAAGCGATAATAAGAAAAGAACACACCGGATTTATAGTGGTTCGGTCAAACCTTGACCTACGTCCACTCCTTGGAGCCACTCTCCAAGTATTGCACTAAAATGTGGCTCTTCTTTAACCCCCACAGCTAGGCGGAGAAGCCTTTACAAAAATCACTTCCACCTTTCTCGGTGCGGCGGAGTCGTCGGGTCCTTTGACACCAAAGAGATCTTCTTCTTTGGTGAACTTACCTCGAGACAAGCCTTGAATCTGATGGTACTAAGGTGCGAGTTCGCCGGAGCAACCGTGTCCCCCACCACACTCCCTTGAGTTCCTCCCCCTCACAGGATCTTCTCCCTCTCAAACTCCACCCTTTCCTCTCTCCCTTTCAAGTTCTCTCTTAAAGTTTCCCCCA
>NW_021319178.1:23037103-23059288 GCF_001605985.2 Dendrobium catenatum
CCAATACAAAATCATCCAGGACGATGTGTTTTGCATAAAGACGGCTGCTTTAATGATGATGCCCTAATTAGGGTTTCTACTTTTGTCAGATTGTTCAGGATGATATAAATATCATCCCGGATGATGTTATCAAAAATAGAAATCTTTTAGGGCACAACAAAAAATCTTCCAAGTTACAAATCATCAGATGTCACACCAAATACAACAGACTCAAGAAAGAAAAAAATATTACAAACTGACTCAGACCTAGTCTACCCAATCTTGAGCTGATTCCAAATTGCAGTCCGATCATGTGAACCTAAAATGTCAGTACATAAGGCAGTTGTAGTGAACAAAGAATGTTTGCTATCATCAAAATCATAAGTCATAGATCCGCAACACATACCAGTTTGTCCATATGAATATTTAAATTTTTTAAACTGTTCGTACTGTATAAAATTATTTTCATACAGACGACGTCTAGAGTACAAAATAGGATTGTCCATATTCGTACCATATGAAGTATGATTTGATTTAAATAGTTCATATTATATGATGTGGGGTTCGTATAGACGACAATCAGAGTACAAAATGGGTTCGTACAAAATCATACTGAAAAAACTTATTCAATTCTAAACTATTCATATTGTACGATAGAAGTTCTTACATTGACTAATAGAGTACAAAATAAATTTGTCCAGGATCGTTCAAGGATTTTTTGTGTTGAAACTTTTTAAATATGAGTTAGGTTATTAGACCAAAGCTTTTGTCCTAACGGCTAACCAAGAAGGGGGTGAATTGATAATTTTTTTTTAAAAAAAAAAATCTCTTAATTTAAATTTGAAAGTTTAAAACTGATGACATTTTTTATAATTTTAAAAACTATTTTTCAACCACAGATAATAGCAAGACAGAAAAAGAAAAAGCAACGAAAAATAAAAGACATAAGATTTAGTGGTTCGGTCTCTCCCAAAAGTCTCCCACTTCAGGTATTACATTATTACCATTAGTGTCTCTCCTTTTGCCCCCACAGCAAGGCGGAGAAGCCTTCACAAAAACTCTCTTCCACCACTACCCAGTGTGGCAGAGAACCGTCGTCCTTTTACACCCTCCAAGTGTAGGCAGAGAACCTTCTGTTGTTCACACTCTCCAAGTATAAGCAGAGAACCTTCGATTGTTCACACTCCTCGAGTGTCGATAGAGAACCGGATCTTCTTGAAAGATCTTCTCACGAGAAATCTAGAAGGATAAGAGAAAAGAATGATGTAATCACAAATTACAAATAGAGATCCTCACCTTTGAGTAACCAAGTGAACCCTTCATGCTCTAGTAGTAAGAAATCTCCTTCAAACACTTTAAGTGAACCCTTCACGCTCCAATAGTAAGAAATCTCCTTCAAACACTCTCTCTCACTCTCTCCTTCAAATTCTATTTAGTATGCACGAAGACCAAATGACAAAAAGATTGCATTACAGTCTTAAGTGGATCTTTTATAGAAAAGACTAGAAAACTGTCAAAAAACTGTAATTTTCAATATTTAACCATCCACGATCGTCTCGTACTATCGAATTTGCACGAACAAATAGTATAAAAACTGTTGCATACAAACTCAATGTAAATTGGTATGAATTGCCTTCGTACCTGATCATTGTCCCGTACGAATATGGTTCGTCCAGTACGAACAGTTATTTCTAAGGTTTATTGGTACGAAAATGCATGACGGACTATAAGTTTGTAGAACAGAGGCGATCGTCCTAGGATGAATGGGTAAAATCATCTGGACGAACAAATCAAATGGCAAATCCAAAGGACATCGTCTTGGGATGAATGGGTAAAATCATCTGGACGAATAGTTCAAATGATAAATCCAGAGGAGCACATCCTGGGATGAATGGGTAAAATCATATGGACGAACATAGCAAATGACAAATCTAGAGGACATCGTCCTAAGATGAATGGGTAAAATCGTCTGGACGATCTATACTTAGAAAATTTTTTTGCCATCTCTATTCGTTCCATTGCTCTTTTGGGAGTATAACTGACCAGATCGTCCTCTACAAATATGGTTCGTACTGTATGATCAGTTTAAAAAATTAAGAAATTTTAAGGCTCTCCCCCGATGTGTATGTGTTAAGTTACTCAATTACAATCACACTCTCTTAGATTCAAATAAAATAGAAAAAAATACATACTCCAATATTACAAAATATTTTAAGCATATCTTGATTTGAAGTCTTCAATAATCTCGAGTATGATTTCTCTGAAATATTAGTACACACAAGAGCAAAAACAAATATTCCAAAATGTGTTAAGAGAAAATAATAATCAAAATAATAATATTTGAAATCATCAAAAATATACAAGTTGCAAAAGTATAAAACATGCAAAGCTAAGTAGCAACTTTCTCAATAATCTTCCCCTTTTTTATGATGGTAAAATAATTATTATTTGTATAAATTTGAAAGTCCTAAGTTTCTCCTAAACTCTCCTTGAATGAATAAGCATGTGAGAATAAGGGGCATTTATTTTGATTAAATAAAAAAATTTTAATTTTAAAGCTTTTCAGCATATAAAAATAATCACACACAAAAAAATGACACTAAAATGACATAACAAATACCAAAAAAAATTTAAAGACAAGAACAAAACATACAGAGACACATACAACACAATTAAATGTCAAATAATATTTCTTCTCCTTTTTAACAACAGCAAAACGAGAAGAAGAAACGAACAAACACGGAAATGCAAGAAGTCATATATATGAGTATCCTTTGATAATTGATCCTAAAAGAGATTAAATTATATTTGCAATAAAAAAATTATGTCCTTAAAAAAAAAAAGAAGAATTCATATAATTTAAGTATAGATATAACATAGACAAGAAAAAAAATATCAAGGTCATGAATCAGTTTAGATAATGAGATAAGCAAAATTATTGCAAAGTAGATGAAATGAAAATTTATGTATTTTAAATTTCAATAAAAAATAAAATTAAATAGAAGATTCATTTGAATTTAAAGATTAAAAGATATAGAAAATAACATATACTTGTGGCGCTTTACACTTTGTGCATCTTTTATATTTATGGGCTAATTTTGTGCCTCCTTTTTAATTTGTGAACCATTATGTATTCTTTTGATTTTTGTACATTTGTACATTTTCAAGTTTTTAATTGATCTTTACAAAATTGATAATTTAAAATCTCAAATTTTTCTAAGTACAAAGATATTTATATTGAAAAGAAAAATAAAAAAAAAAGAAAATATCAAAATTACAATAATAATCTTAAAATTATGTTAGTCTAACAAGAGACATGAGCTTGATAGCCTTATCTTAATTGAGTTATAACACAACTTAAATTTTTGAAAAATTAGATTTTCTAATGAATTCAGTTTTGTATTGCATTTCAAAATATACATCTTTTGCTTGAGCTTGTCATTTGATATTTAGAAAGATGAGAGGATTTGAAAGGTTTTTGAAGTGCATAAAAATAGAATTCTAAACCCTTCTATTTAAAGAAAAATTTAACTTTAGTACGTATGAAACTGGTTTCATCCTGTACGATATAGGGTTCGTACATACGAAATAAAATTTCGTATATACGAATGAATGTGTCAAAAACAAAATGGCTTTTCGTAAACATGCAAGTTACGAGGCATCCTTTCGTACAGACTTTTGACCAAACGATCGTATAGATGAACAGGTGTTCATCAGGGATGATCAGTTATTTAAGATCATTTTTATGACAGTTTGAAACGTCCCCCACTCAGAAATGCCACATGTTCATATGTATGAACTTAAGGTTCGTACGTATGATCAGAAATAAAGAAATTATTTTGACCATATAATCATCTACATGCTTACATACGAATTAATACACATCGTCCGGATGATCTGGGGATCATACAGATGAATGGTAATAAAAAACTAAAAAACTGCATGCAAACTATTCAACTCAATGATTGATACGCTACAAGATTCGTCTAGTACGAAAATATTTCGTACAGACGAATGTCACACTTATAAACTTTAATATGATTGCTCTAAAACATGAATTTTGAATGTGAAAATATTTTTGAAAATACACCAAACAAACGGACAAAAATAACAAAAATAAATATGTATAAAAAAACTGAAAAACACACAAGGAAAATCATAAAACCAAAAAGCACACTTATAAAAACACATATCAATATTGCAAAAACATTTATTTAAGCATTCAAATCAATCATAACAAGTCTTGTTCTTAATGTACTGAAAGTATCAAAGGCTATTGGTTTTGTAAAAATGTCTACAAGTTGATTTTCAGTTGAAACATGATTGAGTTCAATTTCTCCTTTGGATATATGATCCCTTATGAAATGATGTCTGATGTCTATATGTTTGGTTTTCTAATGTGATTTTTAGAAATACAAATGGCACTAGTGTTATCACAATAAATGAGAATAGTGTCTATTATTAATCCTAATTCAGTTAACTATTATTTCAACCAAAGTACTTGTGCCACACAACTTCCTAAGTCAATGTATTCAACTTTAATAGTAGATAGGACTACAGAATTCTATTTTTTACAAGACCAAGAGACTAAAGAATTTCCTATAAATTGATATATTCTAGAAGTACTTTTTCTATCAACCCTATAACTTATAAAGTCCAAATTTGAATATCAAATTATTTCAAATGAAGAGCTAAACTTAGGATACCAAATTTTTTAGTTCTGAGTTCCCAAGAGATGTCTCAAAATCCTTTTTACCGCTATCAAAATGATTCTTTTGGATCCGATTGAAATCTAGTATACAAATAAACACTAAACATAATATCGGGTCTGCTAGCTGTCAAGTAAAGCAAAGATCTAATAATTATCCTAAATTTCTTTTGATCAACAGATATTCCCTTAGGATCTTTATCCAACTGAACTGAGGAACTCATAGGTGAACTAACAGGTTTAACATTGTCCAATTTATACTTTTTAAGGATGTCCTTAACATACTTCGACTGACTAAAAAATATATCTTCCTCGATTTGCTTAATACTAAAGCATAGAAAGTAACTCAAATCTCTCATTAGACTCATCTCAATTCACTATTCATTATTTTAGAAAAATCATCACAAAGATTTTTATTGTAGATTCAAAGATGATATCGCCAATAAAAATTTATACAATGAGTATATATTCTCCCAATTTCTTCAAAAAGAGAGTTGTGGATACACTTCCTTTTTCAAAAGATCTCTCAAGTAGGAATGTGCTCAACCTTTCATACCAAGTCCTAGGTGCCTGTTTTAATCCGTATAATACCTTTTTTAATTTGAAAACATGATTTGAGTGTTTAGAATTTTCAAAGCTTGGAGGTTGTTACACATAAATGTCCTCTTGAATAATCCTATTTAAAAAGTTACTTTTAACATCCATTTGATACAATTTTTTTCTCTAAAATATGCAAAGGCTAACAAAACTTTAATTGTTTCAAGTCTAGCTACAGGGGCAAAAGTCTCATTAAAATCAATTACTTCATTCTAATTATACCTCTTATCCACCAATTTAGCTTTATTTCTAATGACTACTCTTGAGTCATTCATTTTGTTCTTGAATACCCACTTAGTTCCTACTACACTTTGATCCTTTGGCCTTGCAATTAATTCCCAAACTTCATTTCTTACAAATTGATTTAATTCTTCTTGCATAGCCAATATCTAAAATTCATCTGAAAGTGCTTGATCAATATTTGTGGGTTCTATTATTGAAATAAAGGCTGAATGATAGACTTCTTTGTTTAGTCCAAGCCTAGTCCTAATACCCTCACTAGGTTCACCTATAATTAATTCTTTTGGGTGGTTTTTATAAAATCTTAAATCTCTAGGCAACGAGTTTTCTATCTCTAAATTTTTTATTTTCAAATTCTTCTTTATGATCACTTTGAATTATCAAAATCTCACATCCTAGTTTCCTCTTAATCCAAGTTCAAAAATTTCTAAACTCCTCAAATGATTCACTCTTATGATATAGAAATCTAACCCATGTGAATCTAGAGAAATCATCCACAATCACAAATCTGTATACCTTCCATCCTAAACTTACAATTCCAACTAGTCCAAAAAGATCCATATGTAAAATCTCCAATGGTTTACTAGTTCTAATATCTTTATTGGACTGAAAAGGGGACTTCACCTATTTTCCTAATTGATATGCATCGCAAAGGTGATTTTTAGTAAAGTTTAGTTTTTGTATACCTCTCACTAAGTTCTTTTTGATAATCCTCCTAATGTTTTTCATGCTAGAGTGATAAAGTCTCCTATGCTATAGTCATGACTCATCAAAAATAATTTTTAAATAAAAAGTATTATGAGTTTTGATACAATTCAAATCATTACCATTCAGGCTTAATATGCAGTTAGTATGAAAAAATTTAACACAATATCCTTTATCACATAGCTGACTAATACTCAGAAGATTATGCTTTAAGCCTTCTACTAATAAAACAATTTTTATAAAAAAAATTTCAAGTTTCCTATCATACCTGATCCTACCACCTTCCTTGTGGTGTTATCTGCAAGTGTAACCCTATCTCCACTCCTAGCTTCCAGCGATATGAATTGTGCAGTAGCTCTAATCATATGCTTTGAGCAACCACTATCCATGTACCATGTACTCTCACAAGGCCTTGTGTGAGGGCAATCCTGTAAAATCATCAAATGTTAGACCTAAGAACCCAAATAAGTTTGGGTTCTCCTTTTGGAAATTTTAAAATAGATTCATGTATGATATGTCTAGGTTTATGCCTCTTAGGTTTGCATACCAAATAAGTTTTTCTATTCAATGTATAGGTGTGTGCTATATGTCCAAACAATCCACAATTATAGCATTTGAATCTAAGAAATGGATTTCTTAATCTTCTATAATTATTCTGTCTATTCATGGATTATATAAATTTTGGATACAAAATATGATTAGTGAAATCTTTAAGTCTTAGGGGTATCATATTTTCCTCGAGTGCTTTATCTTCAATTTGAAAAAAGTATTCATATCTTCCAATATACGATTTGTCTAATTCATCTGATATTTTTTGCTCTCTGATTCATCCTTAAAATCTTTAAACTCTTTTTCCAATTTTATATAGGATGATTTTAAATCTTCATTAGTCTTATTCAAATCATCAAACTCATTAAGTAAATTCATATGGTTGTTATCAATTAATGCATTATCTTTTCTAAGGATTTCATATTCTCTCTACAATTCTTATAACTCTAAGTTCAGGTTAGCATGCATTTTCTTTAACTTCCTATATGCATCATGCATGCATTCAGAGACTTCTAAAAGTATATTGTAAGTTAAGTCACATACCTCTTCTTGATATGACTGATCAAGATTATCAGCCATCAAGCACAAATTGGTAACTTCCTCTTTCTTTTCAGTCTCTAACGAGTCTGAAGATGAATCCACCCAGAAAGCTCTTTAGAATTTCTTCTTTTCCTTCTTCACAATTGGTTTCTCCTCTATCTTCTCCTTGCTAGGAGTGGCTTTGAGTTTTGGGAAGTCTAACTTAATGTGTCCAGGTTTCCTACGGTCAAAGCAAATAACATCATTTGAAAACTTAACATTCTTATTAAACTTACGTCGATTCTATTGCTGGCATCTCTTTTGCTTCCTCTTCAAAAAACTTCTGAACTGACTAGTCATCAACACGATGTCGTCCTTATCCTCAGCTTGTGATAGATTACTCTTCAAATCCTTCACTTTCAGTGCTATATTATTCTCCCTTCATGGTTCACCTGCATCAATCTTTCTTTGACTCACTCCTTGCTCGTAAGCAATTAGTGATCCAAAAAGATTGTCAATAGAGTAAACATTTAAATCTTTAGACTCTGATAAAGTAGTAATTTTTGTATCATAGGCAGTAGGCAAACAACAAAGAATCTTATTTATCATTTCAGCGTTTGTTAATTCTCTACCTAGTGCATGCAAAGAAGTGACTATCTGAGTGAATCTTGTATATATATAAGTAATGGATTCATTTGGTTTCATGTGAAACAATTCATAATCATACAACAAGATATTTAATCTAGACTGTTTTACTTCATTAGTCCCTTCATAAGTTATACAGAGTCTATCCCATATGTCCTTTCCACTCTTACAAGTGGAAACCCGCATGTAATCCTCTGACTTAAGTTCACAAAATAAACTATTTAAATATTTAGCATTAAGTTGTGCTAAGTCACATTCTTCTATAGTTCAATTCTCAAAGGATGCTTCTACTCTAATGCCATCAACTTGTCTAGTTAGTTTTGTATACCCTTCTTGTACTAAGATCCACATGTAATAATCAAGTGACTGTAAAAATATAGACATGCGTATTTTCCAAAAATCAAAAAGGATATTATCAAACAAAGGATGTCTAGTAATCGAATATCCTTCATGTGTGTTTTGATTTTTGAATGTAGCCATGGTCGTTACTCAAAAAGTAGTCTAAACTTATGGTTTTGAAACTAAGATCTAATACCACTTGTTGAAACTTATTAAATATATATTGGGTTGTTAAACCTAAGCTTTTGTTCCAACGACTAACTAAGAGGGGGGTAAATTGGTAATTTTTTTAAAAAAATCTCCTCTTAATTTAAATTTGAAAGTTTAAAATCGGTGAATTTTTTTTATATAATTTTAAAAACTATTTTTCATCCACAGATAATAGCAAGACAGAAAAATAAAAAGCATCAAAAAATAAAAGATACAAGATTTATGGTGATTCGGTCAAACACGACCTATATCCACTCCCTGAAGTCTCCTACTTGAGATATTACACTATTACCACTAGTGTCTCTCCTTTTGCCCCCACAACAAGGCAGAGAAGCCTTCATAAAAAATCTCTTCCACCACTACCCGGTGCGGCAGAGAATCGTCATCCTTTTACACCCTCCAAGTTTAGACAAAGTACAGTCATCCTTTTACACCCTCCAAGTGTAGATATAGAACCTTTCGCTGTTCACACTCTCTAAGTGTAGGCAGAGAACCTTCGGCTGTTCACACTCCTCGAGTGTTGACAAAGAACCAAATTTTCTTGAAAGATCTTCTCACGAGAAATCTAGAAGGATAAGATAAAAGAGTGATGTAATCACAAATTACAAACATAGATCCTTACCTTTGACTAACCAAGTGAACCCTTCACACTCCAGTAGTAAGAAATCTCCTTCAAACACTCTCTCTCACTCTGTTCTTCAAATTCTCTTTAGTATGCACGAAGACCAAATGACAAAAAGATTACATGATAGTCTTAAGTGGACCTTATATAGAAAATACAAGAAAAATAGTCCAAAAATTGCAATTTTCAATTTTTGACTGTCCACGATCATCCCGTATGATTGAATTTCATACATACCAATAATATAAAAATTGTTGCATATGAACTCAATGTAAATTGGTACAAACTGCCTTCATACCCGATCATTATCCCGTATGAACATGGTTCATCCGATATGAACAGTTATTCCCAAGGTTCGTTGGTACAAAAATGTAGGACAAACTATAAGTTTACATAATAGAGGCGATCGTCCTGGGACAAATGGGTAAAATTGTCTAGACAAACAGATCAAATGACAAATCCATAGGACATCATTCTGGGATGAATGGGTAAAATCATATGGACGAATAGTTCAAATGACAAATCCAGAGGACATCGTCCTGGGACGAATGGGTAAAATCATCTGGACGATCTATACTTAGAATTTTTTTTACATCTTTATTCGTTCCATTGCTCGTTTGGGAGTATAACTAACCAAATCGTCCCGTACGAACATGGTTTGTATTGTACGATCAGTTTTAAAAATTATGAAATTTTAAGGCTCTCCCCCGATGTGTGTGTGCTAAGTTACTCAATTACAATCACACTATCTCAAACTCAAATAAAATAAAATAAAATACATACTCTAATGTTACAAAATATTCTAATCAGATTTTAATTTGAAGTCTTTAATAATCTCGAGTATGATTTCCCTCAAATGTTAGTACACACAAGAGCAAAAACAAATATTCCAAAATGTGTTAGGAGAAAATAATAATATTTGGAATCATAAAAAATATAAAAGTTGCAAGAGTGTAAAACATGCAAAGCTAAGTAGCAACTCTCTCAACAATTTGAACTGTTCATATGTATGAAGTACGATCATACTATACGATCCTAAATAGTCAAATTGAAATTTTAAATTCTTTGGATAGTTTTTTCTGTCTTTTATATTTAAGAGTCATAAAAATTGACCTGCATAACTCCTACTATGAATTTCTTTTGAGAGTGCACTTGGAGAGTGTTTAGGAGAGTGTCTTGGGATTGGAGAGTGAGAAATCTCTTAAGAGGGATTTGTGAGAGGATTTATAAGGTTGCCCAATCGTGAGGATCTCTTACTTTTTCTTTAAACTTCTTCCCTACTTTCTTAAAGACTCTTAAAAGAAGATTTTCAAAGGAGATTCGTTACTCTACCGACACTAGGAGGATGTGAAAGGATACTAGTACTCTGTCGACACCAAGAGGGTGTGAAAGGATGCTAGTACTCTGCCAACACTAGAGAGTGTGAAAGGATGTTAGTTATATGCTATCACCAGAAGGATGAAAAAGGATGCCAGTATTCTACCGACACTAGGAGGGTGTGAAAGGATGTCGATTCTTTGTCATCACCAGGGGGTGAGAAAGGATGACGGTACTCTGTCGCACCGGGGTTTAATAGAAGAGAGGTTTTTTTTTAAGGGCTTTTCTGCCTTGTTGTAGGAACAAAATTAAAGTCACTTTGGCATAGTGCAATACTTGAAGAGGGAGTCTTTAAGGAGTGGAGGTATGTTAAGTTGGACGGAACCACTATAAAATTCTATGTTTTTTGTCATTACTTTTACTGCATTTTAATTTTTTGCAAGTTTTAATTTTGTGGTTGGAAAAATTGTTTTGAGGAAATTTGTCATTGTGATTAAATATAAAATCATTTTTTTTAATTTTCAAAGAGAATTTTTAAATTACCAATTCACCCTCCACCCCCCTCTTGGTTAACCTAGAGACAAATAGTTCGTCTAACATCCTATTGAAACTTTTTGGAGTTGGAAGAATCAGTGTTGACATGTTTGTTTGGTCATTAAGACCATCGTTTGCGAGTGATGTAAGTTATAAGATGTGTAATCAAGCAATGGTAATTGGAACGACTATGGTTGGGGATAGAGGTCGAAAAGGTTGTAGTCGGGCGGCAGTGTTTGGAAGGATCGTAATCAGGTGATAGAGGTCTAAAGAACTGTAGTCATATGATGGTGGTCTAAAGGAACATAATCGGCGTGCGACGGAGATCAAAAAGTTCATACTTTTGTGACGGTGGTTGGAAGGACCTTAGTTGGGCGACGTATGTATGAGAGATCATAATTAGATAATGGTGGTTGGAAGAACTGTAGCTGGGCAAATCAGGCCTGAATGACTAAAATCAAATGACGACTAGTAGTCGAGCAGAAGTTCTGGGACACGTGGTGGTCGAGCATAAATTCAGTGTCAATTGGTAGTCGAGAAGAAGTGCAATGGAAGTCCAACGATAATCGATGGGCGCAAAAAGATCCTATGATAGTCACTGACCGGTCGTGAATCAGGTGTTATTTAGTGGTCTGGCAGAGTTTGATAAAAGTTAGTGTTGGGAAGAAGTTCTGCAATGATCAGTGGACGGGCGGAGGTCTGGCGATAGTCTGTGGTCATATATAAATTCGGCCTAAATTGGTAGTCGGGCAAAAGTTAAGTGATAGCAAATGATTTTGCAGAAGTCCAATGATGGTCAGTCATTGGGCTAAAATATGACGAAGGTTCGACGACGGTCAGTGGTCAATGGTCGAGGAGTCTCATGGTAAGAGAGCAATGATTTCTCTTACTTTCCTCTCTTTTTTTCTCCCCCATTTTCCCACCTCTCTCAATGAATAATGAGGGGTCTATTTATAGTTTGTTGGGAGTGGAATGGCTAGTAAATAGGGAGAATATCAAGGGCATGTTGCGAGTGTTTAGAATGGACGACCGAAATTGACTATTTGATCATGGACTGTTTATTAAGCATCTGAGTACTTTAATGATATCATAATTTTACAATCTTAGTCATGTTGGATTTGTCTTGTCAAGCCGCTCGATTTGACTATAAGCATGTCAGATTTGGTAATTATTTGATCATCCAATTTATGGTTTGAACCTTCTAAATGTGATTCAGATCTTCAATTTGGAGCCATTTGGGCTCAGGTTGGGTCGAATTTTGTGTCGTTAGGTTCATCTTCATGAGATGTTCAGTATTGGGTTGAATTTCTTGTCACTGGGTTCATCTTTGTGAGATGTTCAGTTTGACTCTATGTTTACAAAAATCGGAGTTCGAATGGTCTCAGTTTTAATTTTGGAAGGTTCTAATTTAAAATTGCCTAGAGATTCATGATTGATCAATATAATTCTTTGATGATATAAACGTTGCCCTCCCCCCCCCCCCCCCCCCCCCCCCCCCCCCCCCACAATTTTTGGACTCTCATTGAAGCCTATAGAGTCTAAAAATATGTATCAGAGCTCTTCGAATCTTTTCAATGCAAAGACTACCATTTTTGAGTAATTTCAAGACGTGATTGCTTCTAAGACGTCAATGTGAACCTCCTCTCAGGGTTGTGAATATAGGAGTACAATACTCTTACTTATAATTTTAAACTATTCTGAGGTTGGCTTATTGATCAGGATGAAAATTGCTGAAAATTTGTGCTCCAAAACTATCAAATTTGTTGGAAATTGACTGTAGAAGCTCCATTTAGCACTGAAAGTGCCAAAATTGAATCTGAAACATAAAAAAATATTCTCAGGAACTCCAAAAAATGTCTGAATGGAACTATTCGAGCAAAAAATTGGAAGTAGATATTTCAAAAATTCAGGTAAAAGAAAAATTATCCCCTCCCAATTTTGTTAAAGGCATTAGAAGTTTCTTAGGTCATGCAGGATCTTATAGAAGATTATTAAAGACTTCTCTAAAATTTGTAAACCATTATGTCAACAATTAGAGAGGAATATTCCTTTTATATTTAATTATGCTTATTTTAAAGCTTTTAATACATTAAAACAATGTTTGATTACTACTCTAGTGATTATATCTCCTGATTGGTCTTTACCTTTTATAGTAATATCATGCTACTGACGTTCTTGTGGGATAAAAGAAAGATAAAAAATTTTATATCATTTTTTATGCTAGCAAAAATTTAATTATGTACAATATAATTATATAACAACTGAAAAAGAATTGCTAGCTATTATTTTTGCTTTTGATAAATTTATATCATACGTGATTGGCATTAAAGTAATTATTTATACTAATCACACTGCTATTAAATATCTTATTATAAAGAGAGACACTAAATCAAGATTGGTGAAATGAATTCTTCTATTACAAGAAATTGATTTAGAAATTTTTGACAGGAAGAGTATTGAAAATCAAATTGTTGGTCATCTTTTTAAAATATACATTAAATGATGATGAGATTAATGAAAATTTTTCTGATGAACAATTATTTGCATGATTTAAATCTTAGTCAAAAGAGAAAAAATTTGCATGATACCAAATTTTATTTTTGGTATTAACCTTATTTTTTTAAATCTTACAACAATTAAATTATAAGAAGATGTATTCCTGAAGAAGAAATAGAATCAATCATTAAGGAGTGTCATAATTCTCATTGTGGGAGACATTTTAGATGATTTAGAACTGCTTCTAAAATCCTTTTGGCCTACTCTATTTAAGAATGTAAATAAATATATTAAGAAATGTGATCAATACTAAATAGTAGGAAATATTACAAAAAGAAATGAAATGTCTTTGAATTATGTTCTAAAAATAAAAATATTTGATGTTTAGGGATTAGATTTTAAGGGACCTTTTGTGCCATCCTATAGAAATCATTACAATTTTTTCAAGAAAAATATTTTCTCTAGGTTCAGAATGCCAAGAGTTTTAATTAGTGATGGAGGAAATCACTTTTGTAATAAAAAATTGGATCAATCTTTAAAAATTATGGAGTTAATCATAGAGCAACAACTGCTTACTATCCTCAAATTAGTTGTCAGGCTAAGATCTTTATTAGGTAGATTAAGAGAATCTTAGAAAAAATGGCCAACTCAAATAGAAAAGATTAGATAATTAAGTTAGATGATACATTATGTGCTTATAGAACTGCTTATAAGGCTCCTATTGGTATGACTCCCTATAAATTAATTTATGGATTGACTTTTCACCTTCTTGTGGAATTAGAATACAAAGCATTCTAGGCAGTTAAAGAATTGAATTGTAATTTGAAATGTCAAAAGAAAAAAGATTGATGCAATTGAGTGAATTAGAAGAAGTCAAAAATGAAGCTTATTAAAATGAAAATATTTATAAAGAAAAGGTAAAAAATGACATGATAAAAAGCTTCTTAGGAAAGAATTCACTCTTGGACAATATGTTTTAAATTTCAGACTTAACTTATTCCCTAAAAAATTAAAATCCATATGGTTTGGACCATTCACTGTGGTAAATTTTGCTTATGAAACTGTAGAAATTAAGAATAAGAAAAATTTACATATTTTTAAAGTGAATGCCCATAGATTGAAACCTTATTTATATGGGTATTGATTGATTGCAAAAGAAAATTGAATTAGTTCATCCCGAAACAAAATAATTGGTATAGTATAGCTGACGACTTAAACCTTAACACTTATAGGAGGCAACCCACTTGATATGCTATGTATGGTGCATAGAACACAAGTTATCTTGTAACCTATGTTATGTTTTTGTTATGTTATCACATGTTTTATGCGTGTTTTATCTTTTATATTAAAGCATATGTAGTATTAATTGTTGTTTATGTTTCCTTTTTTTAGATTTTATTAAAATTCTCCTCATGCTTACTATAATTCTTATATTCTAATTATTTAATTAACTTGATAAAAATGATAATTAAAAATATGTAAAATTAGGATAATAATAAAACCTTAGATCATAGATAAAAGAAACACTATTTATGCTTAATAAAGTGAAAAAATAGCAATTAACTGACTTAGATCATTTAAGTTATTGTTTTAATTTGAAATTATAAGTTATATCTTTATGTATTATTTTTTTAAATAAAGATGAATAATTAGAATTAAAGGCTGGATATTAGTATATTAAAATTAGAATCATAAGCTACCCAAATTTGGAATCAGTAATCTTATTAAATCGCTACATAAAATTTATTATGATTGTAAAAAGGTTTGGAGCAAAAGCTGATATTAAAAATTATTAACGATATTTTAATAAAATAAAAAATTAAAAAGAGCTGTGAAAATAGTTCTAAAAAGAAAAAGGAAAAAAATTAGAAGAAAAATAAAAGATGAGTACATTCAAAAATTGGTATCAGTCAAAGGCTTAGAATTTTATTACAATCTTATGCTTAAATTCATAAAGGATAAAATAAGAAAACTAGGACAAATTATGTTGAATTAATAAAAATTTTGAATTTTAACTACTAACATATCTAATCATTAAGCTACATTATTCACTTTAGAATTCAAAACTTTATAGGCAAATCTATAGCCTATGAATTCAAATTAAGCAATAATAAGGATGACTGAAAAGTTGTGGAGCGCTACAACATTGGTATGGCGGCACCACCTTCTTTGTTGGACAATGCCTCATAATCAAAATAGTCAGCTTTGCAGCATCATGTTCACTATCTTCAAGTGCCACATCATTACAATCTATTACACATCAATGTTAAAATTATCATTTCGGCATCGCAATATTCAAAAGTTAGCAACACCACTATGTAATAGTTGTAACTTCCATAGGACAAAATCTATCAGTGAAATGACACAACCGTTCATTATGTAATTTATACACATCATCAAGCATCAAGATGGAGCTAAAACAGAAATGTAGCAGCATTAGTTCATTTGCACAGCAGCGTCGATCTTAAAAGCACCGTAATGCTAGTTTTCTATTTTGAGTTTTTATATAATAGTTATTGTGTTATGTTTATAAGAGAGTTCATTCACTTGTATAATTTCAGTATTTTTCAATGTACTTTTTAGATCTCTCTTAGAGTCAAATCTAAGAGAGACTAGGGAAGTACTAGATACAATAATTGCAGTGTTTAGTTAGCATTTATTTAAGTAAATTTGTATGTTAAGAAAGTAGTATAATGGAGACACATTGATCCTTTTTAGTGATAACATTTTCTGGAATTTTTATTCTTCTATGATTTCAATGAAAATGAGTTTGTTTATCTTTCCTTCCATGTCTGTCTAATTCTTTAATTTTTTATTGATGATATAGAGAACGTATTAAGTACTATAAAAACTTCTTATGCTCTAAAGTAAAATGATGTTTTCAGTATTATCCCACTTTTTATTTAATGCATAGTTGTTATATGTGTAGTTAAAACCTAGTGTGATATAACCTCAATAGACTAATGCAATAATAACTAAAAATATTAAAATAGTATATTTTTATACCTAGACATAGGATGTAAAATATACTAGGTTATTAAGGAGATAATATGAGTATAGAATGTTAGCATATATCCTTTTCACCCCTACAAGCTTGAAAGAGATTAGGGATGTCTGAATCATATTAAAAGTAAGAATCTTATTTAGAAAAATATGCAATTTACATTCATCAGTTCAAAATACTTTATTTAAATATTCTATCCATTATTTTACTATTTTTATTTAGTGATTGAATCTCAACAAACATTAATTTTTATTTTAGAAGGAAATCTTATTATTAGACTAAACAATAGTATTTGATTATTGAAAAGCATACTTCCTCATGGGTCCATTATTTTACTATTTTTATTTAGTGATTGAATCTCAACAAACATTAATTTTTATTTTAGAAGGAAATCTTATTATTAGACTAAACAATAGTATTTGATTATTGAAAAGCATACTTCCTCATGGGTAGACCTGTCAATATTGGACCCGACCCGAAAACCCGACCCGAACTGATCTATACTTGTAAGGTTTCTATCATAGAGATGAAAGCTGAGTGACTAACCTCCTCCTAAGTCATGCTAGTTCTTACACTTCTGAAGGGTCCCCTAAAATTAACTCTTAGGATGATAAGAAGAATATCCTCCATTCTCCTAGGCAAGTCTGTCTGAATCGACCCTTCTTCTAGGTATATGTCTCTATCCTTCAATTGCCTCTATTTCAGTCATCTTCAATTTTAGTTTCTTGAGGGCAGAACAGATTTCATCAAATACCACATGGGCTGGATTCTTCTACTACCAGGGTTTCTCTGTTGAAGAATTCTATAGCCTTTAACTACAGAAGAATAGCCTATAAGAAGACACCCTCAGTCAGATTTGGGATCAAACTAACTTTCCTAAGGGAATGTTAAACCATTAATCTTAAGATGAAGCACTTACACCCAACGAATGTAAATGTGAAAGTTTGTGTCAACCTTAAGGAGTTCATCTGGAGTTTTATTTCGAACTAATGTTTACTCTGTTCAAAACATAACAGGCACTTGTGTGACTGCTTCTGCCAAAGTAATCATAGGAAGGTAATACTCCGCAACATTGCCCTAAGCAGCTTTCTACCAAGTTCTATTTTTCCCTTCATCTGCCATGCCATTTCGTTGGGTGTTCTGGAGCTGAGAATTGGGCTATACCTATTCTTTGCAGAATGACTCAAATCATCTTTCATTTTGGTAAACTCTCCACACATGGATCGCTAGGATTGCCTTGATATCTAAAACAACCAATTTCCGTTGTATCCTGTGGAAAAATTTTAAAGTTCTCAAAAGAGCTCATTCTTGGTGTGCTAAAGAACTCTTACCCCAAGTAAATCTGTGAAGTCAATCTACAATCACAAACCATATTTCTTTCCACCTAGAACTGGCTGTACTAACGGGCCAAATAAGTCCATGTGTAGATTTCTAGTGGCCTAGAGGTGATCACTCTAATATTGAGTGAAAAGGATGATTTGACTTGTTTTCTGCATAGATCAGCATAAGTGATTCTTGGTGAATTCTAAATTCAGGTACACCTAACAATGGTTTTTGAGATTCATAAGAGTTTTAATACTAGCATGGCTACAGTCTTCCATGCCAAGCCACGAATCATCAATATGTATAAGCAAATGATTGAACACACGATCAAGGTCTAACATTGTAAACATTGTTCATATCGTTTTCCTTCTAAAATTGTTTTCACCAAATAACTAATCAGGCATTTATCAGTAAAAATTAACACAAAACCTTTGTCACACAGTTGACTAATGCTAAGTAAAATTATATTAAAAACCATCAACTAAGTAAAACATTTTCAAAATTATAAAGTTTCTAGCATTACAACGATTACCTGAGCCTATCACCTCCTGGTAGTGTTGTCTCCCCACGTTACTTTGCTCCAAGTTTTTGGTCTCCAGATAGGATGAACTTCTCAGTGTCTCCAGTCATGTGGTCGCGAGCAGCCACTAATCCAGGTACCACATGCTCTCACTTAGGTCTTTGTGAGAGCATTCCCTACAATTTCAATTCACAGATTAGATTTGGACCCAAGTGAGGTTTGGGTTCCACCTATGCTGCATGAATGAGATGTATCATGTTTATGCCTGTGATGATGCAGTTTAGGTCTCCATACTAAAGTGTGTCCTACGGGAATTGTGCATGTGCGGGCTATGTGACTAAACATGCCACAAGAGAAGCAACCTAAACACAGGAAATGGGTTTACTAATCTATGAGTGTGGTGGTGGCCTGTTCTCTAACGATTTTGTGAGCATGCTCGTGTTGGGGGTTTTCTAGATGGCTACGTGAGTGATGCAATTTCATTTCTAAAATTCTTTATCTTTTCTACTATAAAGTTTTAATTCTTCGAGCTGTCAATCCATCAACTTTTATCAATAGCAAGTGCTCACAATGCTCCTACTTCTAATATAATGCAATGTTAGTTTTTCATACTCTATACATCTAGTTCAATAATGTGATGGTTTTCAAGGATTCATGCGCTTCAATTAGATCAAATGCTTCTTATTTAATTGCATCATACCATAAAGAAGTAACATGTATTCTTTACTTAAATCGAATTTTCTTTAACTAAGTTAGCAATGCCAATTTGTAAGGAACTAAATTCAATATTAAGTTTACATGCATTTTCTTCAGTTTTCTATAGAGTCATGAGAATTTCTCAGAATAAGCCATTTTTATTAATTTTAATATCAATAAAGAAAGTTGACATACCTCATGCCTGATCCAATTGATCAAGGTTATCTTAGCCATAAGACACAAGTTTGTTACCTCCTCCTCTGCTTCTTCTTCTGATGATTCTGAGGCAGAGTTCGGCCCAAAAAGCTTTCTGTGGTCTTGGTCTTTTTCCTCTCTGTATTTTTACCTTTGGTCATCTCCCTTTTCTCCTTTGTTGGTTGGCTCTTAAGATTAGGAACAATCTGCTCGAAGATGACCTGGCTTTCCTGCAACTCAAAGCAATTGTAATCAGATGAAACTTTTATGGTCCTTGAGCCTTTTACCTTTATTCAGCTGTTCTGATGACGCTTCTGTTTCTTCTTCAGAAAATTTGTTGAACTGTCGGTCATCAATGCTATTTCATCGTCTTTCCTCCCCTGCAGAGCTTTCACTTCTGAAGTTGCTAGCTTTTAATGCCACCGTCCGCTCTTTTTCTTTTCAGCCTGCATACTTTGCCTTGGCTCACTCCTTGCTCGTATGCAATGAGTTGGACGACCGAGGAGGTTATCAATAGAATAAACATTAAGAATCTTTGGACTTCGAGTGGATAGAGTTTATCTTAGCATCATAGGAACTAAGGCAGACTTAAGAATTTTATTTACTTTTCTCATAATTTGGAAATTTCCTATCCTACAAGCATGCAAGGATGTCAAATTTGGGTTAACCTAGGTACATTCAGACAATTGTTTCGCTAAGGTTTCATACGGAACTATTCATAACATCATGCAGTAAAAATGTTAAGCCTAGACTGTTTTACTTTCGTTTGTTCCTGTCGTATGTAATGCACCAGTCATCCCAAATTCCCTTACAGAAGCACAAGTAGAATACTCTCATATATCCGTCAGATTTTCAATGCACAAAAGAAACAGTTTAAAGCACTTAGCATTCAGTTGGGCTAATTCCCTATCCTCATTGCTCCATTCATTAAACGGTACGGGAGTTTTCAAACCATTAACCAGTTTTAAACGGTGCAACATACCCATCATTACTAACATCCACATGCGGTAATCTATATGATGCAGAAATGTAGACATTCTAATTTTCCAAAAAATCAAACGGTATGTTATCAAAAAGTGTGGACGAGTTATTGGAATACACCTCCGCAGTTGGTTACGATTAACCAAAATTTCGACATGAATCGTTTTTCAAGGTTTTCCTAAAACACTATTTTTGAAAAACAACTCTTGAATCCAATTTTGAAATTACTAAACAGACAGAGGCGGGGGTGAATTGTAAAAAGTTTTCTCTTAATAAATATAACCCTAAACAAGAGTTTAATTTTTTTTGTTGTTTTTGAATATATTAAAATAAAAGACAAGGCAATTTTGCTTTATGCAAAAAACACGTGCAATAGATATGAAAAAGATTAAATAGTGCAAGCAAAAAAGTAAACAATGAATAAAGACCAAACACGACCAAGATTTTATAGTGGTTCGGTCAAAATATGACCTACGTCCACTCCCCCGGAGTCCCTCCACTCCGGGATTTTCACATAGAAAATAGTTCTCCTTTTGCCCCCCTTGGCAGCGGAAAGCCTGTACAAACCCCGCTTACCAACGCCGGCGTGGCGAAGACCAAACTCTGTTTTCGCCCTCCTGGCGACGCAGAGAACCTCATCGTTTTTCTCCCTCCTGGAGAAGGCAGAGAACCTCGAGGTAAGCGGATGCAGACTGAGCCTTCCTCCTTGGAGATCCTCCCTCAAGTCCTTCTCGGCCACAGGAGGAGCACGATGCCAGCGAGCTTGGAGCAACCGTGTTGATCTCCCTCAACCTCTTCTTCCCACATACGCTCACTCCTCCTTCCTCCAACCCTTCAAGAATTCTTCTTGAGTTTTCTCCTTGGAATCCTCCTCTAATCACGTTCACACCTCTCTAACAATCTTTTTTCAAAAAGAACTTGATTGACATATTAAAAAGGCTCCAAAAAACCTCTTGAATTCAAAATTGCCGTTACTTGTTCGTACAGTACGCAATCATCAATCGGTCATAACGATCTTCCATAAACAGCCGTGTCCTGGTAAACGAAGGTGTTCGAACAGCACAAAAGACATTCGTACTGTATCGGATACAATATCGTACGTACGATTCAACCACATACTATTCGTACAGGACCGATGGTCTTGACGATCGGATGTCGCCTCTGTTCATCTTGGTACGATTGATCATCGTAACAGTACGATGTGACAAAACAAGAGACGTACCGGACGATACTCCGGGACGATCATACTTTCGTCTCTGTTCATCGTATGGTACGATCAAAGTTCGTAGCAGTAACGATGTTCAAATTTCAATTAGCTTTGATTCGGGTGCACTAATCACGGGTTGGTTAAGTAAAGATTTAAAACCAATCGTACAGTTACGAACATATTCCGTATGTACGATGTTAAATCTCAATTAGGCTTGATTACGTGCACTAATCAGTGTAATTTAAGTAAGATTTAATACATTCGTACAAGTACGAAACAAGTTCGTAACAGTACGAACGGCGCAAAAATCCTTCCTCAAATTAAGGTCACGGCTAGGGTTTTTGGGATCTGAACATATCGTAACAGTACGAGAGTAGCTTTCTCTCCAGTACGATCTACTTCACCAGAATTTGCTTACATAGCCTGGATCGTACGGTAACGAAATAAACATCGTACAGTACGATACTCCAGAGAAGAAATTTTACTTATATTTTCAATTTAAAAAAAAAATTCTTCCCCCTGTGTGTGTGCATTTGCTCTTACTCTTTTCGCTTTTGTGGCGCAGACTCAATAAAGTAAAATATACAATAAATGGAAAAAAATACAATTCTTGACTCGTACTCGAATTCTACCCGGTCTTGAGTCTTCCTTTCTTCTGAGTCACTTGTGGATCTTCCTGAAATGTTAGTGCTCAAGGAAAATAACAAATAAATATATAAGCAATGAAAAGCAGTTCTCAAGTCACTCAATTTTTTTGGCATCATCAAAATCTCAAACGTCGGGGTCATGGTTGCCAACA
>NW_021319178.1:23059498-23163944 GCF_001605985.2 Dendrobium catenatum
CCCCCCACCCCTCTTGGTGTGTCGTTATTGTTCAAGTGGTCTAACAACCATAATTTGTACTTTTAATTGGTATCAGAGTGAGTTATCAGAATTAGTGGTTTAAAAATCTTGAGAAAAGATCCATAGTGTAATTCAGGAATAAGAATATTGTATAGGGTTATTCAATAAGTCGTCCATCATTATTTGATAATATCTTATTTAATTTCTAAACATTTGTATATCTATTTTTTTACAATCAATTGACTATCGCATGTGGCATATGATAGAAGTTGGATATTACATTCCTTCGTGTAAATTTAATTGTGTTAAAACCAAAATTTCATTTACTAAATGGAGCATTGAGGATAAAGATTATGCATAACTCAATGACAATTGCTTAAACTTTTTTTTTTGTGCACTTAAATCAGAAAACTATACGACAGTCTTTACTTCTATAACTGGTAAGAAAATTTGGGATGGACTATGCATTACTAATAAAGGTACAAAATGAGGTCAAATAATCCCAATTAAATTTATTATTACATTACTACAAACTATTTCACATGAAATCTAACGAAACTATTTCTGACATGTATACTATGTTTACTGAGATTGTAACCTTATTACATACTTTAGGTAGAGAACTTTCAAATTTGAAAAGTGTAATAATATTTTATATTATTTTCCTGATAATTTTGATGATAAAGTCACTGCTATTTCTGAGTCTAAATATTTAAATGTATACTCTATTAACATCTTACCGGGCTCTCTCATTACTTATGAGTTGTGAGCCAAAGAATATTAGGAGCAGTTGATAAGAGAAAAGAGAATATCATGGCATTGAAAGCCAATGACATAGATAGCAATAACTTTGGAGCCAATGATAATAATGACATAGCCATGATGACTAGACACTTTAAAAGCTTCATGAAGTGAAAGTAAAAGTGCTACCACAATAGAAGTAAAGGTGAAAAAGGTAAATTTAAAAACATTTCTTCTAATGTTGTGTGCTTTAAATGTATGAAGCCTAGACATCTAAGGTTTGATTACCCCATTCTTAACAGCCACCCTACGAAGGAGAAGGGTGAATATATGATAAATGCAAAAGGGGAAAATAAAGGACATAAAAAGCCTTTTGGGAAAACTTAGTATATGACTCATTTAAATAAGAACTAGAAGAGAAGATAACAAATCTATGTTTAATGGCTAGCAAAAAGTATTCTAGAGCTCTTGCAACAAGTTCCTCCTAAAGAACTATTGACAACCAATTCCTAGATGTACTAGATTAGGAAGCCTACCATCGATATAAACAACCATCACCCCTTCCAGATTCCTAAATCAGGAAATCCTAAAATTTTAGGCATTAGACCTTTTCGTGAACACTATGCTTTGATTTCTCCTCACCTTAGCCTTTCCCTTCAACTTTGAGCTCCTTTTTGAATTTTTTCTAAGTTTAAAAGTTAGTACATAGGCCACAATACTTCAATCCTATGTTTGTAGATGCCCTATAGCTATTACATATCAAAACTTCGATAAAATTTTACATCTTTTCACCATTAGCCAAAAAGTTAACGACATAGCCTCTACACCTGACTACAATTGAATAAAGTCAACCTCATACTTAGAAATACACCAGGAAATCTTCACCTTTTATTAGTTTGCACACTTGTTCAAACTGCATGCAATCAATCAACTCATCTTTAGAAACACAATTATTCCTAAAGCAGGTGATAGGGTGAACATTACTATTTTTTTATCTATCAGCACCCACTTTGTTATGACTGACACTAAACTAAATAGAGTAGACCTAGTTATCTATTACATTGAAAATCTTAATAGCATTAGAGAATCTAGGGTACTTTGTAGGAAAAATCTAGCATTGTGACATCTTATAGCCTATATCTTTGAGACCAAATATGGCTTGACATACCCTGCACCACCAAATCACCTCTCAAATTACTACTTTGATAGCTCATTCTATGTACTTTATGATAAATGGCACAAGGTGCATTATACACTAGAGCTCAAGTAAGAGGAAGCTGGGAGAGCACCAACTCAGGCACCAGCACCAACACCAGCACTTTCATACCAACCACAGTACTATGACAAGATGATTGAGAGATTTGACCATTAGGAGATATTCCTAGTGTGAAACCCTTAAATTTTCAAGTTATTGTTGGAAAAAAAATTTTTTTTTTTGCTGTATGTACGAACTAAAGAAAGTTTTGAAAATTTATATGGTTAGTCTGTATGAACTGAGTAAGTGCAAGTTCGTCTGTAAAAACCTGAGTTCGTCCGGGACAAAAAAAATAAATATTTTTTGCCAGAGAGCATCGTCCAGGGACGAAATCAGACATCATCTATACGATCTGTGTCCAGAGAGCTTCGTCCCAGGACGAATGGAAAATATCGTCTGGAGGAACAAAAATATCTTTTTTCTTTATTAAAGGACCGTTTGAGATATTTTTGAAGAGAGAGAAAGCTTGAGAGAGAAAGAGAATGAAAAGCTTGGTTTTGGAGGCCGCGGAGCAATTTTTGTCCGTCGACGCAGTTGGACGAATCATTTGTCTCATAGTAAAAAATTTGAATCCTATTTCTGATTTCGAAGATTTCTTGTTTTGGTATTTTTTTGCTCAGTTTTGTGTTTATGTTACCGAAAAATGTGCATATCTTTTTATTGATGAAACTTTTACCGCGTAACTTTTGGTATGTTGTAGAAATAATGATTTTACATGTTTTAAGTAATTATTTGTGATTTTTCACCGGGTATTCTAAATTATGTGGGATTTTTATTAAATAGATAATTTTTTAGATGTCGAAAAATATTGCTTCAGTACAAGTAAAGTTTTGAAATGTTGTTTATCCGATTTCTTGTAATTTGGTAATTTTCTAAAACTGTGTATTTTGATCTTATTTTGGATTCTGTCGACTATACGATATTTTAAGGATTCTTTTCATTTGAGCTAATCGTGATTGTTGATTGCAATGTATTAATGAGATGTATACGAATGTGGATATATGATTGAAATATTATTATATTACTGAAAGACTAGTAAAGATTGATTGATCTGTACATGATGGTGAGCCGACGGGCTTTCCTTTAAAAAGGGTTTGGTGTTATCCTCTACTGATCACGTGATTATTGATGGGAGTTATAAGGAGATTACTATGCCGACAGGCAAGGGTGACGACTCTATTTATTGAGCCAACGGATTACTAACACTGATACTAACCTTGAAATACACCTTAATAGCTAGTGATTGTACTTGTTAAGTAAGACTACTATACTGGAATGCATGTGTAAAATATTATTTTTATGATTACCTAATAAATTTACTGATATTGAATTGATTTATTGATTACTGTATGAATTTATTGATATCGATGAATTTATTGATATTGAATTGATTTATTGATATTGAATGGATTTACTAACAGATTTATTGATATTAAATTGATTTATTGATATTGAATGGATTTACTAACGGATTTATGAGTTTATTGTCACTGCACGATTTCATTGATATTGCATATTATTTATCAATTCTACTACTGATTCACCAATACTATTGATTCATTGTACTAATCTTATAGCACGTGATACATTGAATACTGACTGATACAAGTGATACACTGATAAGACTGATAACATGTGATTCACCTAACAAGTGATATAGATTAACTGTATTTCATGTGATATACCGATCACGTGATATAGTGTACGATTTTACTGCATTGATTAATTTTAACTGTTCTTAATGATATATTGATTTTATTGTTTTATGTGATTCCATACCGATTGATATTATTGACTAAAATTAATTTCTTTATTTAATGATCTGATTGATTTTATTGATATGATTGATTGATGTTATTAATACGATATTGATTTGACGGATTTACTGATACTGACGCATTTACTGAGGATTTATCGTTACTATACGGATTTATCATTACTATATGGATTTATAGCATTATCATTCATGCACTGGATTGTTACTGATATTGATACATATGCTGCTACTACTTATTCACTATATTGACATCATGTATGTGATATACTGGGCGAGTGACATGTGATTCATTGAACACGTGATATAGATTACTGGATTGCATGTGATTCACTGAGCATGTGATATTGAATAATTGGATTTGCAAGTGTACGTTTTGATACCTTTTTACTGCATTGGTTTGACTTCAACAGTCATGAACGATGGTATTTATTTGACATTTTATATCAGCTAATATTACTGACACGATGATTTATTGACTGATTCGATTGATATTACTGACAAGATGATTTCTCTTTTGAATTGACTGATATTATTGATAAGATAACTACTGTAGAGATTTGACATACGTATAGATTCATTGAACTTAATGGACTTATAAACTATTTATTGATTCTTCTACTGTCGAATGAGGATTTTACTGTTTCTGTATTGATATTGTTTATGCATTGACTATCATTTTTGTACTGATTACTATTTCTGCATTGATTTCTATTTTTGCATTGACTCAATGATCATGCGTAAGTGACTGCTATGATTTGATTAATTGACATGTATATTACTTATATACCATGCTTTGATTTCAGTAGTAGGTTTTTGGTGACCTGTTGGGCTTTTTAAGCTCATTATATGTGATTAATAATTTCAGGTCATGGCAAGGGAGCAGGAATGAGAGGTTGATCAGGGTTTTGCAGGTTCTATTCTCTTTTTGTTATAGTGATTCTTTTGTACTCGGGACTATATGTGTGATTATTTTGAAGATCCTGAGTATTGTAAATGACTTTTGGGAATGAATTATGAATGTTTACATTGATGTTTTCAATAATAGATTCTGTTGTACTGTTTATCACTAATTGATGACTATAGATAGCTCTGGTAGTTGATTGATTTAAAGGATCGACTAAATAATTCTTCCAAGTTAGGTCTTGGGGCATGACACATAGACACATATATCCAATATTAACATGATACTAATATGGCATAATTTGGAGAGTAATTTACATCACTTCATCAATACTTTCAGCCACCTCCACCACCACTTGATTAGAGGCCTTCATATGAGTAATTTTTGTTGTACTTTATTTTTTTCTTTTTTGAATTATGATCTATCATGTTGATCTGTATTAGAGTCAAGTCTATAGATCTCATTTTGGTCATGTCAAAAGGGGGAGTACGTTATAGTTGATTTATACTTATTATTTTCATCATTAATGTAGTTTATGTTTAATTTCATGATATAATAATAATAATAATAATAATAAATTTATATCTCCCTAAGTTTTTAAAGATATCACTTAATAAAATGGAGAACTTGAAAAAATAAAATTAAATTAAATTGAAATTCCACCAACAATATTTATTATCATAAAAAAAGAGGAGATTATTACAATCTCAGAGCTCAAACTTATGTTTTGATTATTATAAATATTATTGTATTTTATTTAGTTTCTTCTACTTATTATTATTACGTGTCTTTTCTGTGTGTTATAATATTTCAAGTAGAACATACACTAAGCATCGCCAAAGAATCAGGGCATAAGATTGGGTAGTACAAGATTAAATTTTGTAAGAGTATGTATTTTTATCTTTCTTGAGTCATTGAATTATAGAAGATGAGCTTAGCAACTATGCACACACACGGGTGGGATGAAACAAGAGGTTTTAATTTCTTTTTCTAAGGATAATATTGGACAATCTAGATCATACTATATGATATATTCATTATAAAATTAATTAAATCATTTAAATTATGGAAATAAAAAATGAAATTAAGATGAACAAATTGTATAGCCTAATTTGGATCATACAGGATGATTAGTTATAATCAAAAATCCCTAGTATCATTTAATATTAAGTAATATTTTAAAATTTGAATTTAAGTCTAATCATCCAAAATGATCATAATCGTATTATATGATGTAATTAAAATATTACCTTAATTTATTCATATGATTAAGCAATCAAATCAAAATTAATTATAATTAGTTATATATTATATGAAGTTATCATTCGTACTATATGAACCGAACGACAACCATAATGATAATTAATTGCCCGATTTTCATCCAAGATGAACTATTATTCGATTAAACTTATCATATTGTATGACCCTAAGATTGTACTAAATAATCAGTTAAAAATTCTAAACTGATCGTATAATGCAATATTCATTATATGGCACTAAAGGGAGAATTTAAGGAATTATATTGTATGATCTTCAAATCTTGTTGTATGAAAAAAGATGGAGAAATTAATATTTAGGATTTTCTTGGAGCCTGGTATTTAAACAACTCTCATTTAATTTAGAGAAGTCTTTTGGAAGTCAATGGGTTGCGTCCTCTATGAGAAAGCATTGAAGAGAGAGCTTTGAGGCAAGGAGAGAAAGGAAGAAGTTTGTGAGAGAGGGATAAGATTCTTGTGAGATTCAATGGAGAGTGAGAGGATGTTGTCATACGGTTTCTCCAGAAAACTTGCACCAAGATTTCTACATACGCCAAGGTTTATCTTGAGCAAAATTTTGTGAAGAAAACCCCTTTGGTGACAAAGAGCCCAATTACTCCACCAAGTTGGTGAAAAGGATTTGGCTACGCTATCGCACCGTTGGTGAAAGGAATTCGGCTACTCCGTTACACTAGGGAAGGTGAGAGGGATTTTAGATTCTCAGCCGCATAGAGGGTGAAAGTGATTCTTGTGAGGGATTCTTCACCTTATCGAGAGGGATAAAGGGGATAAACTAAATTATTTAGTGTAACACTCGAAGAGTAGGACTCCAGGGACTGGATGTTAGTCAAGTTGATCAAACCACTATAAAATTCTGGAGTATTTATTCTTTTATTTTCCACATTTTATTTTATGTGATTTATTCTCTTGTATATTTTCATGCGATCTAATTTTTGTTGTGATTATTGTGAAGCAAAACTTATGATTGACTGAGGTTATTTTTTAGTTAAAAAAGAAATAAAAATCAGAAAAGAAAGAACAAAAATATGAATTTATTTTTCTACAAAAATTCAAAAGATAAAAAATAGTTTTTATTAAGAAAATATATTTTTAAAGTTTTTTGTTATTAGTTTGATTTAAGTTTTTAAAATAAAATTTTAAAAAACACCAATTAACCCCCCCCCCCTCTTGGTTAGCTTGGGACTACGTTCATAGGGCTTAACATCCCTAACAAATCATTCTATATTAGTATACAATAAGTATCCTATATCTAGGGGTGAAACCATCCTCAATTTTCAGAGAGGGGGGGCTTATAAGTAAAAGTATATAATTTTGTTTTCATATATATATCATTTTAGTGACTAATGATTATTTGTAATTGAATACATAATACATTTTAAAAATATCAACAACGTCTTATATAATGGCAATTATTCTTAAACAAAAATTAGGTAACACCTCTACACAATATGTCGGTGGTCCAAGGGAGCAGCGCCCACTGACGGAGTTTGACTTGCCTGGTTGATCGCAAGATCAAGGGGCAGCACCTCTACACGGGTTTCTAGGGGCAGCGCCCCTAGAACAAATTTTGGTTGTAAGGATATTTTCAAATTCTCCTAACTATTTCTCTTTGTATTTTGTTCATTGTTCCCTAACAATAACACCTCTACACAATATGTTTAATTATGTTGGGACAATTGTCAAAAGACCATAGTATTTTAAAACTTTTAGGGGGGCAATTGCCTAAAATCCCTTGTAATAACCCCTCTACATAATGTGTATAATTCTACTAGGGGCAATCGCCTAAAGATCATAGTATTTTAATTTTTTAGGGGAAGTAATTGCCTAAAGAATCCTATAACAAAGAGTAAAAAAAAAGATGGGTGGGGTCAAATTACCTAAAAATTCATGTAACAATTTTTTTTTTTTTTTTTTTTTTTTTGTGGGGGGGCCACCCCCCCCCCCCCCCGGGCACTAAAGGGTTCCGCCCACATGCTCAATATAGAAATCATGTGATAAAAAACAAAAAAATAGTATCCAATAAGTATCATATATCACATGCTCAACAGCAATATTGAAAGTATCAGTAACAATATCAATAGCCATAAAAATTGTGGCAGAGTAAAATAATACATAATAGTAAAACATTAATCAGTAGAATAGTAAATTGTATAATAATAGTAGTGCAGTAACATGCATTCCAATAATCACACTAAATAAGCAAGGATTGTTAGCTTGCATGAATTTTTTTTCAGTAGTCAATAATCAATAATGAGTACCTGTTAGCTCAGTAAACAAAGTCGTCATACCTTGCCCATCAACACAATAATAACTTCTCATAACTCCCAATGAGTGTATCACATGAATTAATAAATGATAACATCAAACTATAGTATTTAAAGAAAAGTCTATTGACTCATTATCATGTATATGTTAGTTAGTCTTCAGTCAACATCCACAAAACTAACCTTTACTTATCCTCGCACATACTACTTTCACAATATTATAATACTAATTGAGACTAGCTATTACTCAATCACATGCTTATATTCATTCACAGAGGTATAATAATATCCAATAACTATCCTCTCTTTACTATCCATCCTTTTTCCTCAAGCTAGGGCTTCCTTCACTTTTCTCTCTCTTATGTGCTATCTCTAGCTTATTGTGGAAACTTAGGAGAATGATTCTTCTATCTACAAGTTTCTAAATCAACTCAGTCATCTATTTACTACTTTGCCACTATGATGATTTTTAATTTTTAAATCAACTCCACCATTATTCAAAGTGATTATTGACCAAACCTATGCAGGCTCTAATTAGCATGGGAAACTATCATGATAAATACTACTCATGACTGTGATTGTCATCTTCTCTAGTGAGATACTTCTTCAGCTTGGACTTCACAATATCAATGCTTTGAAGTGCAAGATAAGCTTCTAAATCAGTTGCCCATGATAGTCAGCCATTATCTTTGGATGCTAACCCCCTCCTCTGAGGCTAGAGATGAGAGGATGAAGGCTTCATTTGAGACGGCTTTTTTATTGCTTCTTGAAACAGCTTTTTAGTATAAAAATTAAAATTTTTGTACTAGAAAGCTGCTTCAAGAAGCTGTAAAAAAGCCGTCTCAAACGAAGCCGAAGTGCATCTTTCTATTATTGGTTCAACCTTCTAGTATGATGATTCGGCTAGCTTGATATAGAAAACATTTAATAATTTGCATTTTGCTAGCTAAATAAATAAAAATTTGTAATTTAAGTATCTTTCTTTAAAATATTTGAAATAAGGGCTCTTCAATTTTTGAAATTATAATGTTAATCAAATGCGGGCCAGAGTTGAGCCTAATAATCAAAATTATAATGTAAATCAAAAGAAGGCTAAAATATTATAATGTGAATCAAAAGAGGGCCAAAGTAAGTCTGATATATTAGCGATCAAATTTGTTTTTAGAAGTTTTTTAGTTGACAATGTTTTAAGCGTTAAAGTAATACAAACATGAGTTTTAAGAACTCGATCATTTGGACAGCTATGTTTCAAATGCAAAATATTTTAAGAGTGCATTCAGACTTTATCCTCTATTTCATTTTCAATGTATCTAAAATTAGTTTGATTTGAGCAAATTTTACATACACAATTAATGTAAAGCAATGACTTGTCACTGCCCGCCGCTCATCGTTCTCGTTGTGATCAACACTCAACTTCATCATCGCCGTCAAACACCTCCTATCAATTGTTTTTTCTAAATGCATGCTGTGTTACTTCGCATTCATTATTTCGAACCAAAGAAAAAATAAATAAATAAGCTATTGCTTTCGTAATATACTAAACAAAATAGCTAAAATTTATTTTCAATGTACTATTTTTATTCCAAATTAAATTCTTTTTACTCTATATTCATTTTTCATCAAATCAAACAAACCTTAATAAAAAAAAAAATTTAAAAATTTGTCCATATTCTCAGCATCCAATAGACAGCTTGATATTCCTCCAATTGCCATCATCTCTTACTACACGCAACAAATGGAGTATATTACTTGCGGTGGATATTAGACTTCTTTTAAATTAATAATTCTGACTGTAAGAAAATATTTTTCAGCATAAAAATATTCAAAAAAAAATAAATAGACTAACAGAACTACGACAGACAATTGTGTGAAAATTAATATTATAAAAATTTGCTCAAAACAAACAATAAAGCCCGCTGATGTTAAATTTGTCAAGGTATAAAATTTTAAAACTACGATGTTCTCTTAGTTCAGCCTGTGATTCCACGTACAGTACTTAGCAAATACACACGAAGTGCAAGATAAGCTTCTAAATCAGTTGCCCATGATAGTCAGCCATTATCTTTGGATGCTAACCCCCTACTCTGAGGCTAGAGATGAGAGGATGAAGGCTTCATTTGAGACGGCTTTTTTATTGCTTCTTGAAACAGCTTTTTAGTATAAAAATTAAAATTTTTGTACTAGAAAGCTGCTTCAAGAAGCTGTAAAAAAGCCGTCTCAAACGAAGCCGAAGTGCATCTTTCTATTATTGGTTCAACCTTCTAGTATGATGATTCGGCTAGCTTGATATAGAAAACATTTAATAATTTGCATTTTGCTAGCTAAATAAATAAAAATTTGTAATTTAAGTATCTTTCTTTAAAATATTTGAAATAAGGGCTCTTCAATTTTTGAAATTATAATGTTAATCAAATGCGGGCCAGAGTTGAGCCTAATAATCAAAATTATAATGTAAATCAAAAGAAGGCTAAAATATTATAATGTGAATCAAAAGAGGGCCAAAGTAAGTCTGATATATTAGCGATCAAATTTGTTTTAAGAAGATTTGCTACACGCAACAAATGGAGTATATTACTTGCGGTGGATATTAATTAGACTTCTTTTAAATTAATAATTCTGACTGTAAGAAAATATTTGTCAGCATAAAAATATTCAAATAAATAAATAGACTAACAGAACTATGACAGACAATTGTGTGAAAAATAATATTATAAAAATTTGCTCAAAACAAACAATAAAGCCCGCTGATGTTAAATTTGTCAAGGTATAAAATTTTAAAACTACGATGTTCTCTTAGTTCAGCCTGTGATTCCACGTACAGTACTTAGCAAATACACACACCGGAAAATGAACTCATTACAAGCAAAGCATTAGACACTAAGAGACAAAACAGATTACAAGACCAGCAGATTCAAAAAAATTATAAAATACATCAGAACTCAAACGGAAAAATAAATTTCTGCATCCACCACAAGAGATCGTTATCGTAGTTTTCGATGCCATGAAGATCTATGTGCAATTAAGCTTTCAAGAACACGGACAATGCAACTACACAAGTTTGTGGAAGTCAGATTCATATTTGGATTAAGGCTTCGTTTGGAATGATTTTTTTATTGCTTCTTAAAACAGCTTTTTAGCACAAAAATTAAGAAGCGGGAAGAAAGCCGTCCCAAACGAAGCCTAAATTTTACTCAAAATTCAAATATAAAGAAACCAGGTACTTACAAGGGAGTGTAACCTGGAAAAAGATCAGCTGGATAATTGGAACCGAGCGTTTGGCTTCTTCTTCCTCCAGCCCTGAAGACAACAACCAATAGAAAACTAAGACACCAGATCTCAATATAATTGCTATGAATCAGGTTATATTCAGAAATCTTACAAATGTCAGATAGTATAGGAAAGTGATCGCGGCCAAAATGACAAAGGCGTAGGGGAAGATATTGTACCTGCAAACAATTTATATAATAAGAATACTGAAATATGAATTGCAGGTGTATTTTGATTCCAACTCACTTAAAAAGATATTTGATTCCACGAAGAGATTGCAGAGTATGGCCAAATATTTCCTGAGCAGCAGTTGCTTGCGCATAGGAACCAAATGCTGTGGCGCAAAACTGGATCACACTGCAGCAGAATACTTATATCAATATTAATCACTCAAACATTAAGAGTTGCCACAAATGGAATTGTACTTTATATATATATATATATATATATATATAGAGAGAGAGAGAGAGAGAGAGAGAGAAAGAGAGACCTTTTAGTTATTTTAAATCATAACCATTCAAATTTTATGAAGGATGAAGCATACGAATCGAGGCCAGGCCAATTAATTTTTTATGAAACACAAATCGTGCTCAACGAGTAGTTGAATGTCAACCGACTTAAACAACCTACAACTCGAAACTCACCGAGCCAGAAGTCGCCCAGAGCAAAATCTCATCATATTGACAAAGAGTTTCCTCAATACCAAGCTATAGAATTCACTTGAGAAGTCATAGCTGCTCACCCAAACTACACACTAACTGACTAAGAGTTCTTGCCAGAAAAAAAAACTCATCCTCAATCTGAAACTAGCCCAAACTTGCCAATTAGAAGGCAACCACAATCTAAAATTGTATGTTACATAACAAACTATAACGAGTCTAAACTTTGTACTTCATGTAAACGCACTATGTGGCCAACTCTATACCAATGACCTTAATCCCCACTTACCAATAGAGCATCAAATCAGGTGACCTTGTTCATTAAGCCAAAACTCCATCTCACTAAAGTCTCTCATAATTTCTTCAAGATTCACCTCTTAAACTCTCAAAATTATTTTTTAGCTAAATTTAGCTCACCCTTCTTTGTCAAAGAGATTTAATTGGGTGTTAGACATACCCACTTAAGTGAATCACCGACAACATAATAACTCTCTCATCATTTCCACTCTTTAATCCATATCTTTAGTTAGGTATTCGTATCTTTCCATGAGCAACATAGAATCAAACATCCTTTTAAGTGTGATAAGAGTGGATCATGTCAAAACAAAGAATCAAAACATGGAGCATCTTGAAGGCAAAGGACCTTGCACAATAAGCAACCTAACAATTAGTTGAGCAATTGCAAAACATAAAAGATTATCTCATGTAGATAATCCAAGGAACCTTCAAACACTTCTCACAAGCCGCTCTTACCCACTCTAATCAAGAGCGAGAGTCAACCCTCTCAAAGACACAACTGCTGCCTCAACTCCAACCCTTTCTGATGAAGAGTCATACCTCCCAGAGCAATACAACCGAGACTCCTCTCAACCATCACCTGATGAAGTGTCAAGCTCAACATACAAATGATTTTTCAATGTAAATTGCGAAAACTCCGTCACCACCAAAATTCAAGATGCTTCAGATGGATTCCTGCATAAGAAAATTGGACCCAACCAACTATGCTGCTTGCTTTGAGTTAACAATCTCCCTTCTCACTATTAGAGGTGTTGTGAAGTATTGAATTCTCTTCATCACTTCCAAGGAAGCACTACTATTTATGATGCACCATCACTTCTTCTTAAAGAGCCGTGCAGTCTTTGACACATATTGGACATGTCAAAAACATGTCCGATTAAAAAAATATTAAATAAAAATTGCACACATGTCCGACAAGCGTGTCTTAAATATTTTATGAAATTTTTTAAAATATACTTTCTTGTATTTAAAATTTTTATTTGTTTAAAATATAAAACTAAATTTTTTATTTCATATCTACAACTCCAAATCAATTGCCCGCACTCAATACCTCATTCATCGAATATTCTCATTGGTGGGTCGTGACTTTAGTTTCACAACAATTCCAATGTCATCTCAACATCGACGCCTGACATCGTTACAACATCGATATTTCAAAACCAACTCAACATCAAAGTCTTTGGCGTGTCTGATACGTATCAGAGTGTCGGATGTATGTCATGTCCGATAAGTGTTAGACATTGCATACATCATTGAGGAGAAACGTCGATGCATCATAGCATTCAGATGAGACTCTTATCAATTTCATTGAGTTGTCGGCTAGTAACTAAGTCTTGAATCTCCATTTCAACTAATCTCTCCCTACCTTCTAATCATTTCATGATTGGGCTTGGCATTTGTTCACAATCACAACACCTCAGAGCATATTGAATCCAGATAAATCTATAGGCAGGACCAGAGTCTTAATAATAAAACGGCTAAAGAAACAAGAGAAAAATGATGATATAAAGAGAATCTATAATGAGAAGTCTTGCATTTCAGTGGATTGCTTAAAAGTATAAAATTTGAATAAATGATCAAATGCATCAAGCTCATCATCTAACACCCTATTTATATGCTTGAGCTGAGGCTCAACACTACAGGAAATGTTATATCAAAATAATATAAATAAAATTAAATAACAATGCTTAGTAAGTGATTAATATAAAATGAGTTTAGCTTGCATGTAACCACAGAGAGTATATATTGAGTTCTAAGTAAGAGGCAATTGTATGCAAAGTCGCCTATCGACTTCACATAGGAAATTCTGGCAAATAGCTTTGATACTTAGACAAGTAGCCTTAGCGAGTTAGGCCAGTAGCCATAATGAGTTCAAGCAATTTTCCCTAATCGGCCCAAGGGTCGAGTACACTCGATTCAACAGCTTTGGCTAACTTGAAGGTGGTGGAGACTTCATTATGTTTCAAGTGACTTCAATGAATTGATCTTTCTGGCTTGATCAAAAAATCTCGAACTCTAGTCAAGTTCTATTTGAGGGTACATTAGAGATGTCCAAAATGTACATATAGTTTTTCATAGGATGGGCTATAAGATAACTCCTGGTGAAATTCATTTAAGTATGGAATTTGTGATAGAAATGCAATAGAGAAACCTAAAACTTGATTTGGCAACATCTTATGATCTTGCAATAAAGAAAAAAATATTTTCAAAAATAGAAAACGCATCTTACAAAATTAAAGCCACCAAACCACAAATAAGCTTCATTTAAATTACAATGAAGAAAAAATAAATTCATTTAATTAAAATTTAAGGCAATTTTAAAATAGTTTGACTATGAAATATAAAATAATAATAATGGATCTATATTTTAGGAGTATAAAACAACAGCCAAAGGAAATAAGGTGGTGGAACTTGAAAGTAATATCGTAGAACTTGAAATGTGAGAAATTATTTTACTGTTGACATAGGATGATCAGAGAGAATAAAAATTCTTCAATTAAACTAAATATGATTTGGTACAAGGTGGGTTTTTTTTTCCATTAGGAAGATTGTCATAGAAGTTCTAACAAAGTCGAGAAACAAATCATAAATTAGGAAGGAGAATTAGTGATGAAGTGAGAAGTTACAAAATTTTATTAAGGAAAAAAATATGCTTTTTAAAGAGGGGAAAATTTTTTTTACAATAGTTATAAAATGCTAAACTCATGTAACGAGTATAGTGAGCAAAGAAAAAACTTCTTCAAATGATTTATATAATAAGCAAGATGCTAAAGAAGAAGAAAAAGAAATAGAAGCAAAATATAACAGACCTAGATAGTTCAATCAAATTAGATGCTTACGAGAGAAAAAAATAGAATCTTAATTAAAGATGGAGACATCAAGGAAAAAAGAAACATGCTACTTGAGTTATTTTGGAAGAAAATTAATAAATAAAAAGGTATATTGTAGATTGGTTCGCAAAAGTTAAATGGACATAGTTCTGAAAAAAATGCATAAACATAATGTTTTAAACCGTAAGAGCTCTATTGAGATTTTGAGAGTAATGGGGAAACTATAATGATTTCCTTAAAAAATATTTTCAATAAACATTTAAAGTCTAAAATAATGTCAAATGATTGGATAAGAAATATTTTGATACCTCCTTTTGATAATAGAAGGAAACATTTAAGATTATGCTAATTGCAGAGAAATCAAACTTATAAATTATAGAATAAAGCTATGGGAGAGAAACAAGAATAAAAGAATCAGAAAAACTACAGAAATTTCAGATAATAGATTTTATTTCATAACAAAAAGATCAATTACATAAGCCATTTTTAATGTTAAAATAAGTAATTAAAAAATATAACGAGTGGAAAAAGAATCTTCTTATGTTTTTTTTACTTTAAGAAAGCAAGTGATCAAGTAACAAGAGAATTGAGTGGGTATGTTAAAATAATTAAAGATATGTATGATAAAATATTGGTTAATATTATAAATAGTTATAAAGTGACTAAAACCTTTTCAATTATAGTAAAAATTACATTAACGATCAACATTGAATCCACATATTTTTATATTGATATGGAAATGCTTACAAAATATACTCCATGTAACTCAATATATGATTTTTGTGGTGATATAGTTCTAATAAGTGAAAAATATGTTAAAATAAATGAAAAGTTAAAATAACAAAAAAAAAATTAAAAGGTGAATGACTTAGAATAAATTATGTACATAAAGACTAAAGGAACAAAAAGTTGAGGATGTCATAAAAACTTAGAGGTAAATTTTATAAAAAAAATATAAGAAACAAAATGGTCCCCAACTACTTAAGAAACTCAATTTAGGCCATTTACTTTTTAAATAGGAACCTAAATGATCCAAAAAAATAATAATTTGTTCAATATTTAAAGAATTAATTCACTAAATTGATACTTTTATATAGTTGGGAACTATTTTGGTCCTTCAGAAAAAATTGGGTTATCAATTTGGTCATTTTCTCTTTTATAAAATAGTAACTAAATTGACAATGTTACATAAGTCTAAGGCTTCGATTAGGACAGTTTTTTGCCACTATTTTTTCACTACTTTCAATAAATTTTTGTACTAAAAAGCTGTTGAAGAAAGCAGTAAAAAAACTTTCCCAAACAAAGCCTAAGTATTGGCCAGTAAAGAAAACATTACTAGTTATGTTGAGCATGCTAAAAATGAGAACGTTAAGATACATGTGTGAAAAAGCAAGATAGATGAAATAAAGAATGATTATATTAAAGAAATGCTTAGAATGATATCTATTAAAAAAAGATAATTAATAATAAGCTAATGTGGTTTAGATATACACAACCAAGATTAGAAAATTAACCAATTAGATGGGTAGATAAAATTAATGTTTGAGGATTAGGAAGAAAAAGAGGAAACCAAAAATAACATGGATAGAAATTATTAGATATGATTTGCAAAGTGTAAGTTTAACAAGCCAAGCTTCACTCAATCAGATTGAATGACAAATTTGGATTCCTAATGAAAATAAAAAAAAAAATGTTCGGGAATAACTAATGATGGAAATGATAATAATAAATATGAAATCAAATACAAACTATAAACAAAAAAACAGAAACAAGACAGGCATAACAAGTTTGGATTTGTAGTAAGATTGCCAAAGCCACCTACTTTAGCTTCAAAGAATCTAAAGAAAACAGTTTGAAATATTAAACTTAAGACGATCCAACAATGTGATCATAACCAAGGTACCTATGCTAAAAAGAAAGGATTTTTTGGTTAGGCGCCGGAGCTTGCCGGGTAGTACCCTCTATGGACTCGTTACGGAATTTCAGGTGTCAAAGTGCGGGCGAAAGACTGGGATGGGAAACGAAACGGAATGTAAAGATATTTTCCATAACGCTGTCATTTTCTCATGTGAATAATTCAGACTCAACTCAACAGGCATGGACATAGTTGCATGAATTAAAATAAGCAAATAACTAATGTCAACAAAATAGTTAGATATACAGCACCTGATAGAGCAAAGAAGTATAAGTCCCACATTGAAGAGAAAGGAGTTCATCAGGGTTGCTCCCCACCTAAATCAAAGTTGAAGTTAGGTTGGAAACAACAGGATGTGAAATATAAAAAGAACTACAAAAGGAGAATGCCAATTACTTCATTGGGTGAATGGTGATGAAAACTAATCTCAAACCAAGCATCATTGCTCCAGCTACAACTGCCATCAGGAGGTAGAAACAGAAAAAAGCAAATGCTACAGTACCTAGCAGCCCTGGATCACAAAATATCCTATTTAACATTAACAAAATATTACAAAAAAAAAAAAAAAAAGTTAGATTCATTAGGAGAGTTTGGAATAGCATACCCCAGAGATCATCTAGTTTGATGAAGACTTCATTTAAAAAAGGGGAAAGAGGAGGGTCTATCAACAAATATATCACGATATGAGCAAGCCATGCCACTGAAACAATTAACCTGGAATTAAGAGTGCATGGTTTTCACATTCGACACAACACATAATTTCTAAAACAATATTAATGAAGATATACATTATCAAAACATCACAGTAAAAATAGGGAGTTTCATACAAGTTCTAGTGATATAAGCGGATAAACAAACAAAGACAAATTTTAACTTGGAAATCGTTGTCATTAAGTAGAAGAAAATCTAGAAGGTGCAGTTTATTATAGGAATATAGGGATGATTATCCATAAGAGGTCGACCATTTAACACTGCTAATTGGCATAATATAGTGATTTCAAAAAACAGAAATACTTTTAAACACAAACAAAACATAAAATAAATATAAAAATAAAAAACAGGGTCAAATGGAGGCCATATTACAAAAATCGACCAACCATTCAATTACAAATATACTGTGTAAACACATTTACTCTCCTGAAAATGCACATGATCTAATATGAAGTTGAGGTTGAGTAAGCACATTTATGTTTTTCTAGTTAATATTTTTGAGTGAATATTTCTAACAAGGATTTAAATAACTATGGCTTCCAACACTTACCCAACAACACCCAGTACAAGCTTTGCAACATAGCCAAGGACAGTCATTGCCCAAGCAGTCTCTGCCTGCCAATGAAATAAAACACATCTCAAAAACAGATAATAGAATTCGGTACAACTTGTTGAATTATAAAGATTATTGTTTACCCTTTCTCCCTGAGGATACATCTCCTCTAACGTTTTCATATCATCCTCCAACACAAGCAACTCCTATAAGCCATAGAAAAGTAAGTCAATTTGGTGAATAATAAGAAAGCTAAGAATTTAACATTATTAGATAATACAATGGAGGATCGCTGCAGGATTTATTATAAGAATAAAATTATAAAGAAAAGTGCCAAACTCCACAAGCCTACCAGCTTTGCTAGAGCGATTCAGGCCTATGGAATTAATGAAATGTCAAAAGTAGCATCCCTTAAAAGCACAAAACCAATGTATAACTAATACGGGGAACCTCAAGTGACACCTAGGCTTTCATATTCCCATAGGTTAAGTTGGCAAGTTATACTTATATCTCTTATCAACTCCTTCCTGGGATTGTAGTAGAAGACTTCTAGGCTTCTTTTGCAAATTAGGACTACAGCAGAGAACAAGATCGCAACAATATAGGAATTTGCAGTAAATTTTGTACAATTGTCCCATTAAATTCTACATCAAATGTTAAATCTATATTAGAAATCTTACATCTTAAGATGACGTACATCAATAAACTTAATGATTTTAGAGAATTCGAATTTTAATAAAAAAAAATTAATTAATCTGTAAATTAAGGACTAAAAGCAAACTAATGACACTCCCATAAGTAGAACAAAAAAAGCCAGAAATCAACGAGGTGTTATTCCAAAAAGAAAGTCATTTGGATTTGCATACGGAAATAGAGCTCCCCTCCTAGTTAGGATACCTCCAAGCATGCAGGTAGAGCGCAAAGGCTTTTAGCAAAGCAAATTGGTGGTTAAAAGTTGGGTGAAGTCATTAAAAAAAATCGAAGGGGATATATGTAAATCTAAAACTTAATTTTTTACCGATGTACCTCCGCATCTATAGTAAAAAACAAGGCAACCAAAAAGAAAGACAAATAAATAGAGCTGGGATGCTCTATATCTTTCTTGGATTGGCGCATGATGGAGTCTGAAGTCATGTTCTGCTAATCATGAATGTTAGAAAAACCTATCAACATATAAGCATTCTTACTAGAAAAAACTATGGATTTTAAACAAAGCACCGAGGCCATTTAAGCTTAAGCGGAGTGGAGGGTGCTAACAATTTGAAAAAAGCATAATCATGCATCAAGTGGTGATAAAATGAATCATGTAGCTAAAATTAAACAAATAATCAATGCAAAATGTGCAAATTATGTTGATAAAAGGGTCAAACACAACATATAATAGCAACTATTAGACAAAATTTGGTTATTTTATTTTATTTTTTTTAAATCTAAAATCTTTCACCTAGTCAATAATTAGACCTAATTTTCTTGTAAGTAGCACTAGCATGAAGCAGTGTCAAATGCATTAGATTAACTGTTAGAATTCATAGAATTTGAGAAGGGTAAAAATACCTTCTAATTATTATACAAAATTATCCCTATTTATAGATCTATACAAGATGTCTTAATAAAGAAATAAATAACTTCTAATTGATACATAATTGCCTCAATATAATCCTTCCTAATTCAACTACCCAAATATAGAAAAATATTGGCATGATCCAGGTGAGCCTCCCACGGATTCTCATCCTAACTGTGGGATCAAATGCTAAGGGATGACTGAGATTTTGACACTCCCCCTCAAGCTGGAGACCAGCTTGCAATTACTCGCTCAGAGGTAGAGCTACATTGGTTATGGATAGGATATCAACCACCAGAGAAAGCCGGCAATGAATGCCGATGATGGAAAACTATCCTCAAAATTCCGACAATTAAGGCTGGTGGTGAAAATTTTGTATTCCTCAGGTTTCCAGCAATGAAGGTTGTACTGTGATATAGTAGCAATAAAGGCTGATTTGATCATGTCAGCAATAAAGGCTGATTTGCTTGTATCAGCAATATAGGATGATTTGATCAGCAATAAAGGCTAATTTGTTTATACTGGCAATAAAGGCTGATTTGAATATATCAGCAATAAAGGCTGTTTTCAGGTCTTAATCATGTCTCAAATCTGATTTAAGACTTCTTGCTGTTGTCGGCCTGTCTAAGATAATCGAGAGGGGCGTCTCTATGGATCTGAGCGGAATAGGAAAATCGGAAGGAGCTTTCGATCGAGTCGTCTGAGCAATGTAGCTCTGTCCGCGTTGTCAGCTCTATCCGCATCGTGAGCTCCGTCAGCAACCTTGGCTTCGATCGCAAGGCTTCGTTGCTTCTGCACGCACGAGAGTTGGCTCGCAATTAGGCGGCTCCTTCCCATGAGGTCTTGATGTTTCCTTCCTTTGACTTCGTCACAGTTTGCTCGGCCCGTCCAGTTTCATTCAACTTTAGGCTTCGGGCTTCTAGGTCCAGCGTTGCTTCTTCGGCTCCTTCGTGGTTGCGCTCCTTTGATGACTTTCCCTTTCTGTCGGATCGGAAGTTACGACATTTAATTGGGGTCGGTTGGGTATGCACGGAGGCTCCGCAAGAGCCGGGCAAGCGAAGTTTTGCAGTCGAATCTTTCAGGCGGAACCAGGTTCCCGCGTGCGATTCTTCTGGTCTGCAGAAGATCTCCCGTACATGCGCAGGGGGAAGCTGCTACTGTTGGCGGCGTCTGGCTTCGGCAAAGCTCCGCTCCAGCCATTGTTGGCAAAGCTTTGTCTGCGGCATCGTCTTCGGCACAGTTTCTCCCGAGCGGCTTCTCTCTGAGAACGACCGGCTAGGGTGGTTGAGCCTAGGCGCAAGAAGGGCCGCTCAGCTCTCAACGGGAGTCTCGTTCGTGGCTGTTCGGCTTTCTACTTTCCACGACTTTGGCCTTCCTCTCTAATGGGAAGTTCCGATTGGTGTTTCGGCTCCGTCTCGTCCCGTCCTGGCGTACACGGGTCGGCAGCATCTCGGATGCTTCGAGCTTCTTCTTTTCTCTTCCTCCTCCGACGATCTAGGATCATTCTTCGACGGCAATTAAGGTCGTTGGCTCTGATACCATGTTAGAATTCATAGAATTTGAGAAGGGTAAAAATACCTTCTAATTATTATACAAAATTATCCCTATTTATAGATCTATACAAGATGTCTTAATAAAGAAATAAATAACTTCTAATTGATACATAATTGCCTCAATATAATCCTTCCTAATTCAGCAACCCAAATATAGAAGAATATTGGCATGATCCAGGTGAGCCTCCCACGGATTCTCATCCTAACCGTGGGATCAAATGCTAAGGGATGACTGAGATTTTGACATTAACAAAGATATAAGTTCGGTTGACCATGTTGTAATTTTGTTGGGTTCTAGAAAATTAGGTCATTTGATTTTTAGTAGAAAATAAAATTATTTAGATGTAACAAAACAAAAGGCTAACAAGCATATGCTTATAAGAAAATCCGCATGCCCATATGCAAGTGTATGTATGTTATAAATGTTAATATTTATACATGCATATTTGCGTGTGTAAGAGTAATTCTTCCGTATCACCCACAATGACAAAAGCTATTTTAGTTCAGAACTATTATCAGATTGTCTCTAGTCTGAAAGAGAAATATTGAGGGTTGATATTTGGTTGACAATAATCGTAAAATTCACCTCAAAATAATGAATAAATCATCAAAAATAGTTGGATAAGGCTAGTGATGATGGCGATATTCAATTTAGAAACAAAACCAAACCAAATTGCTCCAATCATTTAACTTGATATAGTTTCAATTACAAAACTTGATTTGGTTGGTCGGGTTCAAGATACCTTCTTGGTTGTTCAGTCAATCAACTAACCACATAAACACCCTATGTCAATAATTAACATGTAAACGAAGCACCAAAAAAAATAACTTATTTATGATACTTAGGTTACTCTAAAATTACTACAACTTAAGAACATAAATGAAGCTAGCTCAATTCTCAAGTACATTTCAAAGTGAAATACACATTTCCCTGCATATATTTTGAAGTGATTGAGATAATAAAGTATTATATAAATAAATATAAAAAAATTTGATATTATATATGTAAATATAAATACATAAGAATTATGTAATAAATAGGTGAAATTGTTGGATGACTATAACACCCCAAGAGGGAGGATGAATTGAGATTTCTAAAATTTTTATTAAAAGAAGGCAATTAAAATAATTTTAAAGCTATTTTTTAAAAGAAATAAGTAATCACACAATTTTTTATAAAAATGATAAAGAAAAATTGATGCAAGAAATGAAAATAAGAGGCAAAATATTTTTATGTGGTTTGGCCTGAATTCCAATCCGACCTACATCCACGCTAGCCAACTCTCGGGCTAGAATCCACTAATCTCAAGTTTTCCTTGCAAACCTCACTTTTTAAAACCAAAGAAGTTGTTTACAAAAAGAGTACTCTCCTACACGGGGGAGTACAACCCAATCTAATTACAATTTAAACTTCACTAAACCAAATGAATTAGATCAAGAAAAAGGAAAATACAATTTGATATAAATAATACAAGCTTAAATTATCTTGCAATTAAATTACCAAAATATTTGAGGTAATCTTACAATTTAATTTTAATCACCTCAATACTTACAAATGGAATATAAAATTTGCTCAATTTAAGATAGATTTATATTTTGATAAAAAAATTAATAATATTTTAAATGAAAATATTTTTCTTGCTGGTTTAAACTTATAACTCCTCAAATCACATAATACTTTTAAAAATGAATTATATTTGAAATGCAAATCTATGCCACATAAAAAAAAATGCTTGTCTTGTTATCTTTATGGATTTAAAAGATTTAACATATAAAACTTAATATAATATTATCAACTAATATTTCACAAAATAATAAATATTTTCAAGAAAAATATATAGTGAAACCTAAAATAACAACAAGTAAATATTTAAAGAAAAAAATAAACTTAAAAACTCCAAAAAATGTTACACGATTTAGTACGTTAAAGTTTTTCAACTAAGAATTTGATATCGCAAGTGAAAAGAGCTCTTGAAATGAAAATCAAAGTTTTTCCCTCAAAATTTAGTATGAAATGAAGGAAAAATGAATGGAAAAAATGCTGGGGTTTCTCTTTTATATAGCTCTCGCATGAAGAGAAAAAGGGATATTTAAAGGGAAATGATAATTAAAGCTAAATTTGAATAAAATTATTAATTTAATATTAACTTATGTACTAATAATATTATATTTGATAAATAATTCATTTATATTAATGAAATATAAATTTCAAACGGCTATAAAACGGCTAGTCACATTGATAAGTCAAAAATTCTTCATATACAATCAAAATAAGGCAAAAACAACTACCTAACAAATAATATTAAAATAGGATAATGTTTATAAATTTATTATAAATTTAATATAATTCCAAATGGGGCATATAACCTATCAATTTCTATCTACAGAATTCAATAAATCTAATGAAATAAAAATTATGCATTATTTCTATTCAAATAATATTATATTCAGTAAAATAAAAACTTATACATATTTTCATGTATTTGAATATTCATACAATAATATGATGTAATTTAGATAAAATTAATTATACATTAGTAAATTTATATGAAACAAGTTTAATTCAAAATAAATACGTAATAAATTTTTACCACATAAGCTTTCATTTAATTTCCCTGATTAATTATCTTCCATAATAGTTTTAAAATTATTTTAATTATCTTTTTTTAATAAAAATTTTAAAAACACCTATTCCTCCCCCCCCCCCCCCCTTCCCCCCCCCCCCCCCCCTCTTAGGGTGTCATAATCATCCAACAATTTGTATCAAAGCATTGGCTCTTTTTATTTTGACTTAACATCCTAGTAGGAACACTTATAAACTATGGCACAAGATTTTCCTAAGGGTTCACTTCCCAAAGGACAATCCACTATTGTTAGATAATGTTCCTTTTGATTATTGGAAAATAAGAATTAATACATTCTTAAGAGGAAAAGACTCTCATATGTGGCACATGCTTACACACCAATATCATACACCCACTAAAGAAATTAATGGAATTAAAATTGAAAAACCTTTTGATGAATGGATTGCATTAAAGAGGGAATTAGATGAGTTAAATGTTATGGCATATAATACTTTGCATTATTCACTTCTTTCAGATAATTATATGAAAATTTCAATGTTAAATTTAACAAAAGAATTTTGGGATAAATTAATTATTACTTATGAAGGTACTAGTGAAGCTAAAGATGCTCACATAAATAGACTTGTTCATGAATAGGAATTCTTTCGTATGTCTCCTTCTAAATCTATTTCTGATATTAATACAAGATTTATGAAAATAATTAATATATTACATTCTCTTGGAAGAATATATAAGAATCAAGACTTAGTCTATAAGATTCTTAGATGCCTTCCCAAAGAATGGGATGCTAAAGTAACTGTAATTAGTGAGGCTAAAGATTTATCTACTTATCCACTTGATCAGTTTTTGAGTTCTTTGATAGCACATGAACAAATTATATAGCTCAAATAAATAAATTGGATAGCTCTTCTAAGAAAGAGAAAGAGAAAGGTAAAACCATTGCATTATAGGTTGATGATAATGATCAAAAGCTTTATAAGAGTATGATTAATTTACTTTTGTATCTTATTACTAGTCGGCCTGGTATTATATTTGTTGTATGTTTGTGTGAAAGATTTTAAGCTAATCCTAAGGAATCACACTTAACAGCAGTTACACGAATATTTCGCTATTTGATTGGAACTCTTGAGTTAGGTTTATGGTATCTAAAAAATTTATTATTGATGTAATCAACAAATTAGCTTGATCGGGCACGAATCTCGAGGAAAAAGCTAGTTGGAAACTTCAAAAATTAATTTTGGGAGCACCCGAACTCCGATTTCAGCGAGCTTACAGTCAAACTGAGTGTCTCGGAAATACGAACCCAACGACTCCAAGATCAACCCAATCCGAGCCCAAATGAGTCTGAATCAAGGGCTCAAAGCGCTGTTGGAAGGTTCAAACCGCAATTTGAGTTACCAAACGGTCTCCGATTTTGACGAGCTTATACTCGAATCGAACGGCTCGACGAGACGAATCCAACGAGCCCAAGATCGCCGAATTCCGACATCATTAAGGCCTTCAAATGCCCAACGAACGGTGCATGATCAAAGGATTTGATATCAACCGTCCATTCAAAACACTCCCAATTCGCCCTTGATCTCACGCCTATTTACGGGCTATGCCACTCCAGAAAAACTATAAATAGAGCCCTCATTCTACACCAAAGGGACGGAAGTGAAGAGAGAGAAGAATAAGAGAAGAAGGAGGAGAAGGAAGAAGCTCCTCCTCGACCACCGCCGGAGCTCTTCCTGCCGCCTGAACACGCCGAGATTCTGCCAGATATTTGGGAGAATGCCAGAATTCTTCCCAACTTCCACAAATGTAGAAATTCTTCTCAATTAACGACAGAGTTCCCTCCTGATGCCGAAACTCCGCCCAAGTGAGGCCGGAGTTCTCTTCTGCCACCAACAGACGTCAGATTTCTACCCGATGTCGCACCTTCACTCTTCACCAAAGTTTCTACCCGACGCCAGACTTCTACCGGTTATCAGACTTCGCTGGATGTCTACGCGAAGATGGATTTCTTTCCATTGCTGGATTTTTACATGACGTTGTCCTTCTGATCGTCGTTGTCAAACTACAGTCCTTCTGACCTCTGCTGCCAACCGACTATGGTCCTCCTGACTTATGTCGCCCGCCGACTACAATCTTTCCGACATCTGTCGCCAGCCGACTACGGTCCTCCTGACTTACGTCGCCCGCCGACTACAATCTTTCCGACCTCTGTCGCCCACCGACTAGGGTCCTCCTGACTTACATCGCCCGCCGACTACAATCCTTTCGACCTCCGTCGCCAGCCGACTACGGTCCTCCTGACTTACGTCGCCCACCGACTACAAGCCTTCCGACCTCCGTCGCCCGCTAACTACGGTCCTCCCGACCAAACGAGCATGCCAATAGTGATTCTTTGTATTCACATCATGTAATGTACTCAATAAAATGTACATCAAGTTAAGGCCTTCTCCCAATGAAGGGCCTCATTTGTAATCGACTGCAATACTAGTGGATTCATTCAAACTGGGCTAGGCCCCGTGGTTTTCCCCCTTTTCAGGGGTTTTCCACGTAAAAATCTTGGTGTCTCATAAATGCTAGATGCTCTCTCTTATCTGATTGCGTGCCGGATTTCCGTACAATGCTAAGACGATAAACTTATATTTCTCTACCGCCGCGAATAATCCTGGACGCAACAATTATCATGTAATTTAGTTGCATATTCTGATGCAGATTATGCTAGTTGTAAGGTTGATAGAAAAAGCACATCTAAAACATGTCAATTTTTAGGATCATCAATTATTTATTGGTCTTCTAAAAAACAAATTTTGTCATTTTATCTACTGTTGAAGCAGAGTACATAGCCGCAGGTAGTTGTGTTGCTCAAGTTTTATTGCTAAAACAACAATTAGAATATGTTGGAATTAAGCTTAAAAATATTCTCATTAAATGTGATAATACAAGTGTTATAAGTTTAACAAAAAATCCTATACAACATTCATGAACTAAACACATAGAAATTAGACATCATTTTATTAGAGATCATATTAATAAAAATGATATGGATATAGATTTTATAAACATAGATTCTTAAATAGCTGATATTTTTACAAAACCTTTAGTTGAAGAGAGATTTTACATGTTAAGACGTATGCTTGGGATGTTAGACCCTAACATTTAAATTTCTTATATTATTTTTTGTAATTATTTTTTATGTTGTCAAAGGGGGAGAAAAAATTATATATGTTGGTCATAATTTTTTTTAGATGCATATATTTAGAGAGAGATATTTTTAAAGCAAATTAACACTCAAAAATATTTTTTAATTATTATATATATTTTTCTAATACTTAAAAGTTATGATAAAAGATTAATTTGCACCATTGTTATAATTATGCCCAACATAAGTTTGTCATCATAAAAGAGAAGGAAATTATTGATATTATCACCTCATGACCTATTCTAGAGATTTTGATGATAACAAATATATGCTTGAATGTTCTAATTTGTGTGTTAAATATTTCATACGTAATGATTTGATGGATGTGCATGATATTTACTTATGTGAAATTTACATTACAAAACTCAAGTTCAATAAAAAATTGAGTTGAAAGTACTCAAGATAGACCAAGATGGAAAGCTTGAAGATTTTATGTCAATATTTGACACGACCAGAAAATCCGACCCGAACTCGATCTACAAAATTCAGGTTCGGGTCAACCCGAATCGGGTCGAGTTCAATTAAGAGATTTCGACCCGTTTGAAAAACCGTGTCAGGTTCGGGTTAACCCGAAAACTCAAAATAAACCTGGTTCAAACTATTTTTAATTAATTTAGGAGGATTTTAAAAGATTATTATGAATAAGTAAATACTATATCCAAAAAAATAATAAAACATGTTGCCCAAATTGAATTAAGCTTGATTTATTTAAAATTGATTGAAGTAAATCTTACCTAAATTCAATTTAGGTTTAAATAAATCGAATTAAATAAAAATATTTAGTAAAACACACCCAAAGTAGATATTTTGATGATAACAAACATATGATTGAATGTTCTAATTTGTGTGTTAAATATTTCAGACGTAATGATTTGATGGATGTCCGTGATATTTACTTATATAGAATTTACATTACAAAACTTAAGTTCAATAAAAAATTGAGTTGAAAGAACTAAAGATAAACCAAGATGAAAAGCTTGAAGATTTTGTGTCAATATTTGACACGACCCAAAAATTCGACACGAACTCGACCTACAAAATTCGGGTTCGGGTCAACCCGAATCGGGTCGAGTTTAGTTAAGGGATCCGTTTGAAAAATCGTGTCAGGTTCGGGTTAACCCGGAAACTCGAAATAAACCCGGTTTAAACCATTTTTAATTAACTTAGGAGGATTTTAAAAGCTTATTATGAATAAGTAAATACTATATCCAAAAAAATAATAAAACATGTTACCCAAATTGAATTAAGCTTGATTTCTTTAAAATTGATTGAAGTAAATCTTACCTAAATTTAATTTAGGTTTAAATAAATCGAATTAAATAAAAAAATTTAATAAAACACACCTGAAGTAGGCCAGGTTCAGGTTCGAAAAACCAACTAGTTAGCAAAAACGGGTCGGGTCGAACAGTGTCGGGTCAATTCCGGGTTGGACCCAAACCCGACCCATAACTCGATTTTGAGAACCCTAAGGAGTATGTTAGATGCTTATTAATATTTATTTGCATGGTTTGATTTGCTTTTAATTTAAATATTTATTTAAATGATATACATATTACTAATTAAGAATAAGCATGTCTTAGAAATCTACAAGATTTCTTTATTAAATAAATTTTATAAGCTTCATTATTATCAAATATGAAAAGATAATTAATCAAGGTAATTGCATGTAATAAGCTTATGTCGTAAAAATTTATTACGTATTCATTTTGAATTAAACTTGTTTCATATAAATTTACTGATGTATAATTAATTGATTTGAATTACATTATAGTATTGTATGAATATTTAAATACTTAAAAATATGGATAATTTTTTATTTTGCTGAATATGATATTATTTTAATAGAAACATAAATTAATTTTTATTTCATTAGATTCTTTGAATTTTGTAGATAGAAATTGATATGTTATATAACCCATTTAGAGCTATATTGAATTTATAATGAATTTATAAGCATTATCCAATTTTAATATTATTTATTGGATAGCTAGATTTTGTCTTATTTTGGATATATATGAAGACTTTTTGACTTGTCCATATGACTAGTTGTTTTATAACTATTTAAAATATATTTCATTAATATAAATGAATTATTTATCATATATAATATTACTAATTCATAAGTTAATATTAGATTTATAATTTTATTCAATTTTAGCTTTAATTATTATTTCTCTTTGAATATCACTCTTCCTCTTCATGTGAGGGCTATTTAAAAGAAAAAACTACAATATTTTCTTCATTCGTTTTTCCTTCCTTACATATTAAATCTTGAGAAAAGAAACATTGATTTTCATTCCAATAGCTCTTTTCATTTGCAAGATCAAAATCTTAATTTGAAAGCTTTAACGCACTAAATCGTATAACATCTCTTCGAGTTCTTGAGTTTGTTTTCTTTCTCTAAATATTTACTTGTTGTTATTTTAGTTTTCACACATATATATATTTTTTTTAAATATTTCTTATTTGGTGAAATACTAATTGAGAATATTATATTAAATTTTCTATGTTAAATCTTTTAAATTCATAAAGATAAAAAAGGTAAGTATTTTTATTTTCTTTTATGCGGCATAGATTTGCATTTCAAATCTAATTTATTTTTAAAAGTAGTGATTTGAGGAGTTATAAGTTTAAATCAACAAGAAAAATATTTTTATTTAAAATATTATTCATATTTTTATCAAAATATAAATTTATCTTAAATTGAATAAATTTTATATTTCATTTTTACATACTGAGGTGATTAAAATTAAATTATAAGATCATCTCAAATATTTTGGTTATTTTATTTTAAGATAATTTAAACTTGTATTATTTATATCAAATCGTATTTTTGCTTTTTTTTTATCTAAGTCATTTGATTTAGTGAAGTTTAAATTTTAATTAGATTGGGTTGTACTCGTTAGTATATGAGAGTACTTAGATTGTAAACAACTTTAGTTTAAATAAGTGAGGTTTGCAAGGCAAACCTAGGATTAGTGGATTCTAGCCCGAGAGTTGGATAGTGTAAATATAGGTCAAATTAGAATCCTGGACGAAACACGTAAAAATATTGTGCCTCTTATTTGCATTTGTTGTATAAATTTTCCTTTATTATTTTCATAAAAATTGTGTAATTACTTCTTCTTTTTAAAATAGATTTAAAATTATTTTTGTCTTCTTTTAATAAAAAATTTTAAAATCTCAATTCACCCCACTCTTGGGGTGCCATGGTCCTCCAACAGAAACCCCCTTTATAGTTATAGAGATTAATAAAAGTATTGCCTAATAACACATAGAAAATTAAAATTCAGAAAAATATTGAAACTTATCAGGAGATGAAATAGAAGATAAAAGTGTCAATACCTTCTCAACAGCCTTAACATTCTTGCGCCATTTTCTTCCCTTGGATCCACTTCTCTCTTCCTCGCGAAGAGCCTCAGCTGCTTTCTTCAGTTCTCTAGCCTTCTTACCTAATTCAGTTGCCTCCTGTTTCAACTCCAACAAAACTATAAATATGAGACCTGCACAGCTACAAGTTGATAATAAAGAAAATTTAAAAAAAAAAACACTTTATACAAAAGATAAAGAAGCTAATCACAAGACAAACCTTGATGTATTGTGAACGAGTGATAACTGCTTTGGGACGCCTGATAAATGAAAATATAAGGCCTAGTGGAAGGCTAGCAATCCCGACACCACCAAATATCTAATGTGACACCAAAAAATCCACTTAGAGCTTAAATGATATAGATGGAGGAACAAATCGGAAATTTGCACACGGATGAAGAGCAGCAACTAATAACTTCTAAAGTTAAATAAACACTTAATACAGAATAAAATCAATGAACTACTAGAGACAAATAAAAATAACATCAAGCATTTTAGATTAAAAACTCACCGTGAAAAGAACAGATCCAACAATAGTTGCAAGAGCAACCACATATTCTGGAAAGCTAGCTCGCATTGTCCATGTTGATTCTGAAGAAGCACTAGCCAGGTATGCAGCACACTATACTCAGAACAGAGGATAGAAAAGAGTAATTATTGTGATAAAAAAATTTGGTAGACTATTATAACGAAAACATACAAGTGACCACAAAATAATGAAAATGTCCGCTAAAAAAAATATTAAAAAAATAAAATAAAAAAATAAAAAAAGAAAATGTCCGCTATTTAAAAACTTTCAAAGATAAGCTGAAAATTACATTCTTCAAATTCATGTCCAGTGTAAGAGCTAGAGGAGGATCTTTTCAAAGCATATCAATGGGAATAGTATTCCCCCAAAAATCTCTGAATCTATGTCAAGTAAAAATAGCATAAGACAAACCTGATGAGCTGCTGAACCAATACAAGGTTGGCTGCGGGAGAACTCAGTCCAAGAAGTTGGAAAATTTGTTGAAGCAGAAGAAAGGTGCCTAACATTGAAGTCAACTTTGCCTACTAGCCCTGATGCCATGAAAGTGATGTCATTAAAGGAGAATAGAGGTTACATCCATCCGAAACAGGAAAGATGACAAGAAAGAACAAATTCATAATATGAGAAATCATTCAAATTCTTAAAGATGAATAACATTTACTAAGTTGTTACTTTAGCTAAATATAGATAATGTTAAGAAATGACAGCGACTTATGACTACCAAGAAGAATATAAGCATATAAGAAATGAACTTCCCAGGGAAAATCTGGCTTATTATGTAAACATCATAAGCAATTCATTAATCCATATAACACAAGGTTAACATTGTTGCAAGGATGTTTTGGCATGCACACAATCCTAACTTATCCAAAATCAAAATAAAATGATTAAAAATTCACCCATCAGTAATCACTCCAGCATTGAGGAGAAAGATATAAGAACCTTAATGTAAATAACTGAGGTGGGTGAATTTGGTGCTACCATTATGAAATACAATACATAATGGAGTTCTCAATGACTATGTTCCAGTATTTATACCAGGCTTTAGAATGAGGAATAGAATTATTGATGAAAATAAATTCATACCATCTCCTCCCTTGTAACCAATGTAAAAGTTTTCTTCCCTTTGAAAAATTTAAACTTTCATTATCCAAATAAAAAACTACATTTTCAGTCCAGGAATGAATATGCCTTTCACATAATAACCGAGACAAATAAGATCACAAAAGTTTATCGGCGTAGCGCTGTAAGTAGACACATGTCCCAAATAACCATCAATAATCATTGCGCTGCAAGATACTATGCGGATCATTTTTAAATAGGTAATATAAACAGAAGCCAATAAAAGATAGGTGATTCATAAATTTACAATACAAGCATCTTTGGTCGAAACCTTATTGATAATAATAACAATTAGCCAACTCGCCCAGTTAAAACCATAATTTCAGTTGATTAAGTTATCTATCCAAGACTACTAAATAGAGAAATTTTCTTGTAAAGAAAATAATGGTTCAGTCTTGCCATCTTGGGAACGAGACTATAATAAACAAGTTGATTTATTTAAACAATATAAATTTTAATGCTCCAACCTTTTCCAATCTTTCAGTCACTCAAAACACTATTTTGTCTTAATTGCCTACACTAACTCATTTTTCTTTCAACACTCTGTCCTAGCTTCAATAGGTTCAAGTTGTTTGATGCATTTACAAAAAAGCTACATCATAATCACAACGATTAAAAAGTAAATTCAGAACAATAACACATTTTGGCAATTTCAAATATCATGCATTCCTCAGAAACCAATGATCCAATCAAATTTGAACATAGAGAAACAGGAAACTCTACCGTCAGCTAATTGGGCTGCTTACAGTTAGAAAACAAGTTTTGAAAATAATGAATTTTCTATATTCCATCATTTGGCCAAATGTAGTTGGAAATCAGTATAAATTTTCAACCTCAGAAACATATTCAAAGTCCCTCAAGCAGCCAGAAAAGCCCTAAACAAAAAAAGTATAAATTAACATATAAATAAAATCTCAATCACAAAGAAAAGAGTGTAGGAACATAACCGTAAAGTATCCCAAGCGCAAGCGCGCAGACAACAACGGAGACAGCAACCCACAACATCGCACTCAACAGCCTTTTCCCCACGCTCCTGTCAAAAAATTCAAAACCTTTTGAGCAACAAAATTAGCCGAAGGGAAAAAACGAAACATAAGCTAGTCATAAAGCAAACGACTTGTCCATGTCCCCCTCGTAGTAGAACATAGCAAAGGGGATGAAGAAGAAGACGAGAACGGCGTCAGTGATGTACACGACGAGCCACAGCGTCTTCATCGGAAGCGTGAGATTGCAAGCGCCGTTATAAATGGCATGGCGGCAGGCTTGCCGGTTGGCAACATCGCCCGGAAGCATCAATATCGAGATGACGGCGATGGAGAGACCGATGACGACAACGAGTTTCGGGAAATAGGCTTGGTTCTTGTCGTCAGGGTGCTGGTAGTTCACCAGCAAATAGACATTGAAGAGTAAAACAAGGACGCATACCACCACCGCTACAATCACCAGCGCCAAGTTGAAATCCCCCATCGTTTTCCCTATGGATTGCCGGATCTAGATCCGGCTCTTAACAGATCTCTCAGCCTTCTCCTCCGTCCCCTTCCCGCAAGTTTCCTCTCCGTCTCCTTCTCGAATGCCTTCCTATTTCTTCCTCCTCCTTTGATTCTATCGGGGAGGTGAAACCGATTCAAATTCCACCCTTTACTCTTTCTGGGAGTTGCTCGTCTTCGGACTTGGAAAAGGAGAAATGGAGTTCGTGACCCGTGGGCGGAACCTGGGGCATCGACTGGGTGGAGAGTTAACGAGGGCTAGGCTGGCAGGCGGACCGAATCGTATTGACTCCAGGCTTATTTATAGATCGATCAAAAGCTTAGCCCGATCGGACCTCTTCTGGACCCATTTGATACAGCTGGTTTCAGGAAATGCCGTCTCTCCATCGAGAAATTCACCAGCCACCTCTGACGCTCCATTTTTGTTTTTTTTTTTTAATTATATTTTAAATTGATAAGTTATTTTCAAAATTTCTCGAGATAATTTCTATGTACAACAACAACATCAAACTTTTATTCCATTATATAGGGTCGACTACATGAATCTTTTTTCTCCGTAATGTCATATTAAAAGTCAAATTCCCATTTAAATTTACTAAAAAAAGGTCATGCTCTTTTAAATCTAATTTCTATGTATGAAATAAATTAATTTATATATATATATATATATATATATCTCAAATAAAACATGACATCAAGTGTATATAATTATATATTCATGTCATGGCTCTTAATAACACTAGTTTAATTAGACGTGTATCAAACCTATATTAATAGGATTTTTAAAATTAATAGGAAGAAAAAAATAGTATATTTAATTGATTTTTTTTTTGTGATGACGAGGAACCGTCCGCTGCCACCCTGACTTGGTCAGGGCGCGATATTTTAATTTTTTAAATGATTGTTTTATTTTTTTACTTAAAACTAGGAATTAAAGTTTAATTAGTATGCATATATAATTTTATTATTCTAAACTGATTACTTGATGCCTCACCAAAAAAAATCAATCAATAAGGTACAAATCTTGATATAGTATTGGAATTAAAAAAAATATAGTTAAATTAAATTTAGTTTCCAAACTTCAATTCAATAATTTTTTTTTTACATTTAAGTCAATTAAGACAAACTCATGCACACATCACATTAGCAAGCTTCGAACCCAATACATCTTGGTTGGAAGCCAGAGCTTCAAACAAATAGATCAAGATAAACCAATAGATCAAGATTAGTTGCATGATTTTAATAAACTAATAATTGAATTGAATGCCTAGACAAGATGAATTCAATGACAACAATTGATTAAATTGACCCCAAATCAACACTGGAAGTGTGATTGAAATCTTAGAGGCGTTTATTTGAGAACCAAATAATTTTTTATTCTTTTGTTCTTACAATCAAAATGAGCATCTTGATGTGAGAAATCCAACAAACTCAATATCACTTAATTATAATATCATTAAATGAATGGTCAATGATTAAAAGATTACATAGGTCATTATAGGAGTGTTTTGAAATTTTAGTTAAATTTATCTAAATATCACTCTTAAAAATTATTAATACGCCCCCATTCTCCACATTAAAGGTCCTTGAACTTAAAATTGAAAAGAGCTAGGAGATCTAAATATTTTTAGAGCTTTATCCAATGAATGATTCAACGATCATCGCCACCAATTGCTATCAACCAACTATCATCGCCCACCACAATAAACTAACTATTGTTATCTAATGCCTATTATCTAGCCACTGTCACCCAATCATTATAGTCCATTCACCATCGTCTAACTATCATCATTTGGCAACCATAATTTGACCACCATTAGCCTACATCTAATATCTGACTAAATTTATTTGGGTGTGGTCATCAATTGTTAAGTGAAAATTATGCAATATTTTACTGTGTTAAATTCTATTGAATATGTTTGTCTTTAGTTGATGTTGTATATAAATTTCTCATGAAATAGAGAATATTCACAAGTATTGAACCAGCACCATAACATCAGAACCATCAGTGTTACAGCGTTTGTGATGCCATGGCACCATATCAGGCCATTGTAATGCTAGAGTCTCAATAAAAATGATAATTAATTCATCACCCCAGCAATACAAAGGTCAACACCGCAACACTTCACAATGTTGCAGTGTTAGAAAACAACATTGTAGCGCCCGAGTGTCATAAAAAATGACAATTAATTCAGCTCCCCAACAAAACCAAGGTTAGCACCTCAGTGGTTCACAACGTCACAGCATTAGAAAATAATATTGCAATATAGGATTCTCAAGAAAATTGCATAATAATTCATCTACGAAGTGCCAACCTCAAAAGCACCACAGCACTAGATGACATATGCAAGTGCCATAATACCCAACTTTTGAAGCATCGTGGCAAAGAAGTTATGGAAGAGAAGTGTCATGCCACTTCAACAAACAGTCGCTCTAGGTTAGCCTAGCACCGCAATAGAGAGCCTTTAGTATTGCTAAGGAGTTAGGTTATATTGTAACACCATGTTGCCACCTTATCGAACACCACTACGCCACATTATCGAGTGTTGTAGTGCATGAGTCGTTTGTACTAAATATCAATAGATTTTATGTTTATGTGTGTGTGATGTGATTTTGAATAGTTTTCTGAGAGGAGTGGCATGAGGAGAGAAAGATACACACTTTAGAGTAGTTGGCTAATATTACAGTGCGCAAGCAAGCATTGGGAGGGAAAGATGTGATACTATACTCTAGAATCTACTTTGAAAGAATTATTCTTTTATCTTTAATAAATAATAATCAGAGCTATTTAATATCATCTATTAGTAATAAATAACAAAATAGATTATATAATTCAAAATTTCAATATACACATATGTATTCATTCCTAAAAATCATATATAATACCTATGATCTATACAATCATCACATTTCTATCATGTCATGAGTACAAAATAATAGCTAAAATAAAAAGAACATGAACCTGAAGAAATCATGACCAGCATCACACTCTTTATTTTATATTCTAACCTAAAATCATTTAACCACATATAATGAGCTAAAAAGCTCAGCAGATCATCAAAACTAATAACTGAATTCAAAGCATGATAAAAGACCAATATGTATGTCAACAGTCAAATTATAACAGTAACATTCTTATTATCATTTAATTAATATATAAATAATAAAATTGTATAACATGAAAGATAGTAAATGAGTACGAGTGTCAAATATATAAAGTAATCATCATATCAATACTATAATCAATGAAGAAATTATACATATCAATAAAATTAAATCATCAATAAAGACTATTGAAATCAAATCAATATAGTAAAATCATATTAGAGTGTACCCATGCTATCCAAATATTATATATCACGTGTTCAGTATATCACATTCTTAGTATCAGTAATATTAAATATTATCAATATCTAAATTAGTAACAATAACAATCTAGTGGCAGAAGTAATATAATAATATAATTATAATAAATCCACACATAAACAATAAATTTATACAATAATAAGAATAATACCTTATCAACAACATGCATTTTAGTAGTCATATTAAACAAGTAAGAAGTACTGGCTATCATAATATTTTTCAGTATTATATTAGTATCAGTAAATAGTTAGCTCAATAAATAGAGTCATCACTCTTTACCTGCCGGTATAGTAATCATCTCTTTCTAACTCATAATCAATGTATCACATGAATTAATAGAGGACAACACAAAATTATAGTATTTAAAATGCTCATTTGCTCAGCATCATGTATAGTTTAATCAGTCTCCAACCAATAAGTCAACTAGACTTTATTTATCATTTATACACACATTATTATCATAGTAATATAATAATAATTCTAATCATATATCCACATTAATTTTTAATGCATTAAAATAAATAAAATAAAATTGAGCGTACTTCAGAAAAGGCCCAAATGTCCTAATGGTATATAGCAAAAATTATACTAAGCAAAAAATTCATATTTTCATAATTTAATAAAATTACCAAATATTGCATAAAATAATATTTTTAAGCTTTAGTTAAACTAAATCATTATTTTTAGACGTCAAAATAAATTTTTAATTTGACAAAATTTATTGTATTTTCAAAATAACTTAGTGAAAAATCTCAAATAAATACATAAAATATTCATAATCTTAATCTCTATAACATATAAAAAGTTATACGTTGAAAGTTTTACCAGTGCAAAATTATTCTCATTTTTTTATAACATAAATAAAAATTTGATAAAAAAATCAAAACACAAAATATTTGAAATATCAAATAAGTTAAAGGTTCCTTATAGCGAGACGAGCAAATCTGTCAACAGCGTAGATGAATGAAAATTGCTTCTCGACCTCCAAATCCCAAATTATTTTTTCTCTCTCCTCACTTTTCTCTTAAAATCTCAAACAATTATCTTGTTGACCTCAATTTTATCATAGTTTGCATTTGAGCGCATTTGACAGAGTTGATTGAACCTCATCGAGCTCAATTCGATCTAAATCGGCATTAATTCGAGTCTGACTTTTGATGAATTAATTTGGTCGAGTTGATCCGAGCCCAAGTTAACCCGAATTGAGTCAAATTGGTTTTGATTTAAACTTAATTTTAGCTTAACGTGTTCAATCTAATTCTAATTAAATCTCCGTTGAGTTTTTAAATTTATTTTAATCCAATAGCAAGATCGGGAAATTGCTTCGACGGCTCCGATCATCCCAAATTTTGAAATCTGACATTGTCAGGTACTTCGACTGCGTGATATCCTCACTTTGGAAAGAAGCGCGGGGTTTTCTTTTGCAAAGAAGAGTGAATAGAGTTCACTTCCACGCTCGAGAGAAATAGAAGAATATCTCTCGAGTATCGAGATGCGGATATCCCGCTCCTTTTTATATTCGGTCCTCCTCATACAAGGCATGTGAAGACTCTTGTATTTTTCTCCCATTCATATATCCTCCCAATTTGGCTCTCTATCATTGGGACACCCCTCCTCTCTCACTCTCTTGACTCCTCTATTCGAAAACCTTTTCCCTCTCTTGACCTCTTTGGTTGCTTACAAAAGCCAAGCCGAAGACCTCTAGATTTGGACCCCCATTCATGATCTCTTCCTCTCCCTTCCTTTCGGTTTGCATGGCCCCCATCGACCCCTTATTCACACACCCAAAGACCAGGAGGTGGGAGCCCCATCCTCCCCATTATTTCTTACTCGAGCAGACCTAACTCGACTCTAACCCCTTCCGTCGACCTGCCCTACCCAGAGCTCGTCGTTCTGGCAACCTGTCCTAGCATACTCGAACTACCTCCTCAACCGCAAGTATACTGCTTCTCCTTCTCCCTTATTCTTCTTCTTCTTTTTTCTCTTTTCCCCTTTTTCTTATTTTTCTTCTCCTTCTCCTTCTTCTTCTCTTCTTTTTCCTCCTCCTCCTTTTTAATCTCATTCCTACACCTTTTTCTTCTTCTTTTTCTCTTTAATCTCCCTCTCTTTCTCCTCCTTATGCTTTTTCTTCTACTTTATTCTACCTTGCTTCTTTTCATTTTAATTCAAAGCCTTGTGAATGGTTTAGTTTGTTAGCAAGATGCAAATCTCATTTTGGCTAAATTGAAAATATGGATAGAACTTTCATGGTGTATATGTCAATACACCTAAGGATATATGTGTCAAAATTTTAGTTTGTTTAAAGTTTAAATGAACTTTATCAAAATAGGTCTACATTACTTAGAAGAGCTTAGGATGTATGAAGTCTTTGTACCCCTCTCCTCATTTAGAAGTTTTTTAAACTTATACTACATTTTTTTCAACTATATTTTAAATTTCACCCTCTCTCATCTATAACCATTTCCCCTTTATCTCTTTCTTCATATTTATAAAAATAAATCAACTCATAACACATAAATCAACTTTTCATGATCAAATAAAAAATTTGACCATGATAGTTGATTTCTTAGATCTTAGAATTCATAAAAATAATATTAAGATTAAGGAACTATTTGAGGATGTTGACCTCGATTTTGTCAAATTCTTGGGTATGGAGGGTTGACTTGGTAAAATTGACCAAGCCAAGGCCCATGGCCTCTCCTAATCAACTCCTTGGGTGAAACTAAGTTTTTTAAGCTTAGGGCCGGGCCCTGGGTCAACCAGGTTGACCTGGTCAACCTGGGTTGACCCATTTGACCCATTAGAATCCAAATCAATTTTAGATCCATTCAAACCTCTTCATGGCTCAAACCCCTCACTCCATTGACTCAATTGACTGGTTTGACCAAGTCAAACTTTGACTTAGTCAAATCTAGCTATTAATAAGTTAAATTAACTTATTTAGAGCTCATTAAGAGCCTAATTAATGGAATTTAAGGCTCAAGTTGATCCATTTTGAATTTCAAATGAAAGCCACGGACAAATCTGATTAGTTTCCCTCCAAACCACCTCAGGATTAGATCTTAGCCGTTGGCCATAGGGTTAGAGCCTTTAAATATAAAAAATTTGATCTTTTTTGGACTTTTTTGCTCTTGCTTGATCTCGAGACCACCTCAGGCCCTGAGATATGGTGAGAGCACTCTTGCGACCTTCCTCCATGTTTTCCAACACAACCCCGACCACCTCGAGTCGCCGATGGCGAGATCCCGGCGAGACCAATCCCCATGTCCCTTCCAGGATGATTTCTGTCCGATCGAGGGAGATTCGGAGCTCGACATCAACTAGAGAAACACTCCTGCAGCTTCCACGAGTCCAACGAGTCTAAGAACGCGAAAATCCGACAGTTTGATCTCTCAAAAACCCTTAGAATAGATCACATAGCTACGGGTTAAATAGCTTTTTGAAAAGCTGATTATTTTTCCAAACAGATGTTTCCCAATTATTTCTGTTCATGTATATGACTTGTGTTTAAAATTTTGTGAAGTTTCGTCGAGTATCGAGTGAGAATGAAGTGAAATAGTGCTCTAGGGCTTAGTCCGGCCATGTGCATGCATGGGATGGATCATGGACCGTCGGATTCAAGATCCACGGTCCAGATTTTGTTGTACGCCGCGCTGGTTCGATCCGTCGTTCATTGGGTTGCTAAATCGAGTCGTCCGACTCGATCAGAGACATCTGTTTCAAATGGCGCGGGATCGGATGGCTGTAGCGGCTCGGTGACGTGGATGAGTGGCATTGACTTGATTGCCGCAAGATTACCGCAATCATTGGATGGCGGCACAATGATTGCGCCGCCGCCAATGATTGTCTGCAGTCCCGGAACGAACCAGAATGCGCCAATTGTCACACGTTGGATAATTCAAATTTAAAATTGATTTTAAAAGATTTTTAAACCTTATTTTCTTCAAAAAAATTGCCGAAATTCCAATTTAGATCCTATTTTCGCACGCAATATCTCGAATTGCTCGTATTTGCGGCCCCATTACTTTAAAATTACTTTTAATTAAAAATGCTATGTATAATTTTATATATTATTAAAACAGTGAAAATATTATTTTAAAAATACTATTTTAATTAATATTATATTATTATCATTATTTATTTAATTATAATACTAATAATAATTGTTAACTTAATATTTTTGTTACTGTTTTAATTTTATTATTATTATTTAAATATAAAAAGTATTTTTTTGTAATTAAAAATTATTGTAATTAATTAATTTATTTAAGTTATTATTAGTAAATATTATATTACTACTATTATATTTCAGATTATTTTCAAATTTCAAAACTTTCATTATTTTAACTTTATTCTACTTATTTGTTATTTTTTTATATTAATTATTTTTAAACTATTTTAAATCCCTTTTATTACCTTTAAACTTACAAAAATGATAACTTTCTCGTTTTAAAACCGTTTTCGACGCACAATATCTTTATTTGATTGTATTTGAATTCTGCATGATTTGGGATCATTTTTGTTTCAAAATATTAGGTATATCTGCAGTTATTTTGAAAACAACTAAAGAACACTATTTTAAAAATACTCTATTATTGTATTTAAACTTGTAAAATTCATAACTCCGTCGTTTTAAATCGGATTTTTGCATACGACCCCTTGAACTTCTCAGAAAAATGAGCACTTTATTTTAAAATTATTTTCAGTATCCTTTGCTAGCTGTCTGGACAGATTCCTGTTTGGATTGGCTTATGGGACTATTTTAATATTACTTATATAATTATTATTATAATTATTTTAAAACTACAAACTATTTTGAAACCTTGATTGAGTGATCAGTGGGTCTCCCTATACTTTTGTATTATGAATTGAATTATTTTTAATTACCTTATTTTAAAAAATCTTTATATTTATAAGTATTTTGATTTATTTTAAAATTACTTATAACTAAATCCCTAATCTTGGGAGATCCGCTATTTCATGAAATTTTGGACATAGGGTCTGTGTATGAAGAGCAATCATGGGGGAGTGGATTAGTGGATGATTGAGTTCCAATCATTCACTAATCATGTCATTAGTTTTATTTACTTTTTGTTCGTCGTAGATCGCATGTATAGGTTGCACCAGGAGCACTTAGTTTAAGCTCTCCTAGATCTAAGGACATGGCGTGTTTACTGCTTTTATATGTCTCCCATGCATTATTACCTTGTGGGTTAGTGTAAAACTCTATTTAAACCCATATAACGTAGTGACACTCTAAGGACACAAATTAATGACCCGTCTAGCGAACTTAGAAATTTTCTAGGGCTTAGGGTAGATCATTGATTGATATTAAAATCTCAACACTTAAACTTAGTGACATCATAAATCTCCCAGAATTTTCTAGGAATTTTTTGGAGTCTTTAGACCCCTTAATTAACCAACCCTAATTAACCTGCTAAATAAGGCCCCGAGACCTTCAGAAAATTACAATAAATACATTTTAGGTCAAAAAATTATCCATAATACACCAAATTATTTAGAATCTAATCCTTGACATTAGATAAATAGGGTTTCTTAGTTTGACTCTAGGTCGACCCTTAATTTGACCTAAGGTGGAAATTACCATTTTGCCCCTAATAATTCATTAAAAATAATTAAAAATCCCAAATTTTTTCTAAACACTTGGGATCACTTTCTTAGGTCACTCCTGACCTTTGGGGGTTATTCCAATCTGTTTGGAGCTGATTTGGAGCAAAATCATAAAATTAGCCATTTATCAGGAAATTTAGAAAATTCCTTTAATTACCCGATCTTTAGAAATTCATAACTAATTATAGAAAATTCCAAATTAAGCAAACTCACTTGCATTAGACTCATATTAGGGTCTAGTATGTATTAAAAATCTTAGGTTTTTAGAAACTAGCCTAGATTAGAAAGTCAACTTTTTGGTCAACCGTAGTTCATTCAGAGCCCGAAACTTAGAAAATTCATAACTTTGCCTAAAAAACTCCAATTTTAGCGTACAACCTGGCTAATTACTCCTATTAAATTCTAGTATTTTCCTAAGGTGTTGGGAATCCCAAACCTGTCCCACTTCCCATAGTGATTTTTTGGACCCTTAGCTCAGTTCATAGGAGGACCCGGGACTTTCCAAAATTGGTTAATAGCACTTTAACTTTAAATATCATTACCCTAAGCTTTTAAAAGTGATCAACAAACTAAATTTATTAAAATGGATTCTAATATATTAAAACTTTTACTTGAATTAAAATTTCTTTTTCTGACCTATAACAAACCCGAACTGTATGCAATTTTAACTAACTACCCTGCTTATGACCTTTCAAAACCACACAAGTCTTATACACACATAGAATTATTTGCTAGGGCACCACTTCTAGATCTAGGCTAGGCCGCTGGGTTTTTTTTTTCTGTTGTGTGCCGGAGCTTTCCGCGGTTTTCATTGCATACTATTTGAAAATGATTGGTGTGTTTGCTTACTTTTTTTGCATTCAGTGGATGATGTGATGAGCGCTAGATTTACCCCTAGGTTAGGAACATCATATATATATATACTGTTCTTTCGTGTATGTGGCCATGCTCAAGCTAATAAAAGGGGGGCACCATTATGATTTCTAATATTATCTTATGTAGATGCTTGCTCTGCCCCCCTAAATAAATGAGGGCTAAAAATAATTATAACTGCTACAGGTGGACCTGCTTAGCCCTCATAATTAATAGCATGGCTTGGCACAGCTTCAATGGGTTGAGTCTTTTACTTTCATATAAACTGCTTGGGATTTTTATTAGGATTACATTGTAGGGACTTTAGATTTTTTACTTTCTATTTAATGTAATAATTTGTAATAATTATTAAGAGTTGTGAAAACAACTGTGAGTTGGGATATTCTTATCCAACTCGGATTCTAAAAGAAGAAGGCATCCCTAAAGGGGAGAGTCTTCTTCCATTTGGAAGACCGAGTTAGATGGCTTTAGATATCCAAAGAGAAAAGACAATACCCCCATGCTGGGGGGAATTGTCTATTCGTTTGGATATTCAAGCCACGATGGATCCAAGGAGTCTAAGGAGAAGAGATCCAAGGAGGTGAGATCCAAGAAGTCCAAGGAGGAGAGATCCAAAGAGTCCAAGGAGAAGACATCCAGAATGCTAAAGATTGAAGACCCAATATCCCACTCAAAGTTGTTGCCGTCTGTCATAGGCTTAGAAATTCGGGTTGTTGGCAGTAGTGCCCGGCCACTTTACTTTTTGCATATCTGGGTTGTAATAAGGGCAATTGCCTATGGCCATTTAGTTGATTATTTTTGGATTTATATTGACGTGTTTACCTAATTGCGCAGTAGAAATTGCCTGTTTTTTTAGGTTTCTTTTTTTTGCATGCCGCTTTTATTTTCGTCTGGATTCTGTTAGGCTCTCTAAGGACTATAAAAATTTTTTTACTCATAACCAAAATTTTATATTTAAGTTTTATATAATTTAGAAACTTAACGAACGTAAGGAATTACTGGAACCGTCCGGGGTTGCATGCATATTACTGCATTCTTCTTTCCTTTCCATAAGACATCTCCCTGCCTGCGGTAGAGTCCAGATAAACTGGCCTATGAGGATGAAGTGCCGGACCTAGGGAGACCCAAACTTTTTAAAAAATTATTTTCTATAAGCCTGTTTTTAAAATTGCATTCTGAAAGTTCGTTAGGGATGTTAGGCCCACTTGAACATAGTCTCAAGCTAATTAAAAGAGAGAGGTGAATTGGAAATCTTAAAACCAAAGATAAAACTCTAACCAAAATCATCATAAATAAAGTGCGGAAGAAAAATAAATGTGAAAGCGATAATAAGAAAAGAACACACCGGATTTATAGTGGTTCGGTCAAACCTTGACCTACGTCCACTCCTTGGAGGCACCCTCCAAGTATTGCACTATAAATAAAGCCCTTATGAAATCACTTCCACCTTCCCCGGTGCGGCGGAGTCGCCGGGTCCTTTGACACCAAGGAGATCTTCTTCTTTGGTGAACTTACCTCGAGACAAGCCTTGAATCCGATGGTACTAAGGTGCGAGTTCGCTGGAGCAACCGTGTGAATCCCCCACCACACTCCCTTGAGTTCCTCCCCCTCACAGGATATTCTCCCTCTCAAACTCCACCCTTTCCTCTCTCCCTTTCAAGCTTTCTCTTCAAGTTTCCCCCATAAGAACGAAGCTACAATGGCTGCCAAAGACACTTACAAAGTGCCTTGCCATTACTTAAATAGAAGCTCTTAAAACGAGCTCATTAATGCAAGTTGTCGACATTATCGTCCTGGACGATAGGTATATCATCCTGGACGATAGGTATATCGTCCTGGCCGATCAATACAAATTAAGCTCATTAGCCCGGGACGATATGAGATGATCAGAAGAAACTTGGTTACATCGTCCTAGCCGATCTCACGATCGTCCGGGACGATTAGTTTAAAACTAGTTCAATCTTTCTGATCATCGCCCTGAATAGAGTCTGGACGATGTCAATCGTCCAGGCTATCGTCTCGGCCGATCTCACGATCCTCCTGGCCGATCTGATCGTATCAATCAGTCATTAATTCTTTCCAAAGATACCAGATCATTTTAGGCATAATTGAGTTAGATCGTCCTAGACGATGGTTATATCGTCCTGGCCGATTTCCTAAAAGATTAATGCCTAATCTGATCATGGCGGCTGATTATTTCTTAATTGAACATATCGTCCTGGCCGATACAACTATCGTCCAGGCCGATCAGTTGACGGCTGCCTTAATGAGGATGCCCTAATTAGGGTGTCTGATTTTGGCACGATCCAATCTCTCCCTTCCAATTGACCCGTTCGCGCGGTGCTCTTTCGGAGGTCCACATAGAAGTATAAAACTCAAATATAAAGACTAAAAGTCCAAATATAAACTATTCTAAATCTTTTGCAAAATAATAGAAATCATATCCCCTACCCAAAATCTCAATACATGTATATAAGATGACAATTCATATATAGATTAAAGAGAATATCAACATAATATAAAGAAATCCAACCTAAGGAATGGAGGTATAAGATAATATACTCATAGGAATGTTGACGATTTTAAAGGCCATTCTAAGAGAGTTAAAGTTAAAGCTCTAGTCTATGAGGTACTCATGACCCAATAGATTGTAAGCATGGTTAGTCCAAATGGATGATATATTCGATTGATAAAGGATGGATGTTTTTTTTTTTTGCTAAAATGAAATTAACTAGATATGGTAATATCTATTGGACAAATACTTTTGCAAAAGAACAAATGTAAGGACAGACCACTCTTAATTGGATTGAAATGAAGGAGATGTCAAGAACCAAATACTACGATAAGCGTTGTGATAAGAAATTACTTGGATATTTATTAACTCCAAAGTAATGTAGTATACCTATAATTGAATACTTGAATACCTTTGAAAACTTAATTTTTATACTCATTATACTAATAATAATTTACAACTGGCCAATAAATTTGTTATCATACTTAGGACGGACTTGTAACATCCACTATCCCAAAACTCAGATAATTAACTTAATTTATAATAAATTTTTGCTTAATCTTAGTTTGGTTATCTGTTATAAGCTCTATGGCGCTTGATTAACCCTAAATAAGCTAAGGACTTGAATTGGAAAAGAGGAAATCATGATCAACCAAAGTGTTATTGGACCATTGCGACATTGGGAGAGGCATCGTAGTGACATTGTCCTCTCTATTTTGGAAGAGAATTTATAGGGGCAATGTGGTACTTACTGACATAACCTAAGATTACTCTAGGATTTGAGGGATATGGGAATATTTGGAATATTCTATTTTAGCATAATAGTGTTGAGGAGCTAAGCGCCCTAGTGTTGGACCTAAAAAGATATTTAAAATAAAAATATCTAAAAATATTTTCTTAAACTCACTAAGCCTACATCCTAGACCTTCACTTGTTAGAGAAAGAAGAGAGGAAATGGACATAAGGAAAAGAGGAGAGAGAATAAATAGAGTGAGATTTGTAGGCCATATCTCAGATTTTAAATATCGAGCTAATTGAAGATGCCATAGAGCACGATGTATGCTTTCACACCTATCTTTGATTAAAATTCCAATAATTTTATAATAAGTTACGAATAAATTTTTTTTTTTTTTGGGTTTTACATTGCAACTTTTTCTATATTACTATATGTTTTAATCTAAATACTTTTGACTATAATAAATCAAATTTTTACCAATTGATTTTATTTGTGATGATTTTTTATGCATGTTGAGCAAATGAAGCATTTCTAATTTTCATAATAGTTCTTTAAAAGTCTCAAAATATTGTTTTAGATATTCCTACAATTTTTTTTTTAAATGAAAAATATTTAGTAGGTAGGTTTTTACACATGTGATGTGGCTTAATATTACAATTCTGAAAGTTCATGAATCATCATATTCATATGTTAAAGTCATAATAATCTAGTGTTGCATTTAGTTTGCTTAATTCATAGCATGATATTGTAGAAGTTTTGATCTCTAAAATGTGATAAGTGTACTCTCTAAAATGAAATAAAGGTCTTATATATTTTATTCTAGCCCCCATCTATTTAGTGTGGATGTAGGAGGGATTATGGCCCCACTTGTTGAATACAGGTGTGAGAGGTTATTATATTTTGCTCTATTTTAAGTGAAAGTGGAGTTGTAGGCAAAAGTCAAGGAATTTGCATGTTATTCATACATTACATATTATAATTTTTTTATGAATTTAGTACAACTAATTTTAAATATAATTTGATAACTCTGAATCTTCTACATATATTATGATGGAATAAAAGATTAGAAGTACATGAAATGTTCTGATGGTGAATATATTTTTTAACCTCTGTGAAGTCTATATTTGAAAGTACAATAGTGACTCTAAAACCAACTGCTTAATGAAAACTATTATGAGTTTATTTTTTGTTAACATTTAAGTTATATTTAATTAATTAATTAAATACTTAAATAATTTTTTTTAATATTTGAATGGGTATTGATATGTATGATGGAAGTATGAAAGAAATCTCTTTAGCTATTGATGCTCACTCTATTATGCTTCTTTGATATTTTAGGAAAAATGGAAGGACCCAACTAAGTAGGGAGAGGAAGAGATATGGAGATGATTGCCTGGTCTAAGACATTAGAGGTATTTTGAAATATATATTTTAATTCTTTTGATGTATAGATTACATATAACTAGATTATTGCATATTTCATTTTGTGAAATTAAATCAAATGATATTTGTTATTATTATTTTAGATTTTATAGTTAGATCTAATTTATTGTACGTTCTGGTTGAGTTAAGTCTATATTTAAAGTTTTAATCCCTTCATTAGATCATAGACTATCACAGAGTTATCAGAGCAATAAATTGGAAGTACTAGATTGTAAACAGAGCAATAAAAAATAACCAGTATTAAGAAGATGAAGAAGTTGGGGGATATTTTAGAACTTTTATGTTAATTTTTAATAAGTATGCATATAATTAAACTCTTTTATTCTTAATCTTGATAGAAGTGTTGTTGTGTATGAACACCCAAAATCTTAAAATAGTTGATGGACAGAGTTTCAATAGAGCTGTTATAGTTTAAAGTACTGTGGGGGCTATGACCTTAGATTCTATAATGTAGTTTACTAGCTTAGTAGGCCGGTTGATGAATAAGGATCATGTTTGAATGGCTAGAGCTAAGGAAGTTAAGGTAGATAAGTATTACAGTTATTTCTAAGATTGAATCCACCTCATTTTTAGGGTCCAACGAAGCCTCTAGCAGCTGAAAATTGGTTGATAAGGAAAAAAATTCATTTGATAGTATGCAATATCCTGTCTTTATGAAGATTTCATTAGCTATATTTTTACTAGATAGATAGGTATAGCGGTAATGGATAGGCTAGTAGAGGAAGAAATTCTAGGGTTGATAAAATATAAAGATTTGAACATGCCATTACTCATCATGCCATTAACTTAGTCCCCTGTTTCGAGTTTCCCAATAATATTTATTATCAAATGAATCCTACTAAACATATTAGGATTAAAAGACTAGTTGATGACTTAAAAAAGATTTTATAAAAAAATCTTAGTTCATGTGTAGTATCGGTCGTATTAACCCCAAAGAAATATATCATATTGAGGATGTGTATTAATATAGTAGGGCAATTAATAAAGTTACTATTAAGTATATCATTTATATCCCTTGATTGTATGACATGGTTGATTTCAGTTTAGAAGCATGTTTTTTCTAAAATTAATTTAAAAGTGATTATCAACAAATTAGGATTCAATCAAGAGATGAATGAAAATTTACTTTTAAGATCCATGATAGGCTCCATGAATGGTTAGTGATGCCCTTTGGACTTTCAAATGCTCCTAGAACTTTCATGAGATTAATTAAGATTATAGTACCCTATATAGGAATTTTTTTATTGTATATTTTGATTATATCTTAATTTTTTATCCCAAATAAAATAGACAACCAACAACATCTTAAGCAAGTTTTTGAGACTCCTCTAAATAAGATGGTATGCATCAATTTGAAAAAAAATGTTTCTTTTTACAAATAGAAATAATTTTTCAGGGATTTATAATTTTTACTGCTAGAATAAATTATGTCCCTAACAAAGTTAACATAATCTCAGATTGGCCAAAACCTAAGAGTTTCACTGTTATTAAAAGTTTTCAAGGCTTGACCACTTTTTATAAATGATTCATCAAATATTTTAGTGTCATTATAGTTCTAATCATATACCTATTAAAATTAGATAAATTTTGTAAGAACTTATCCACAAAAGGCCTTAGATCAAATTAAAGTTTTAATGACTTCTAGTTCTACTACCATCCTTAGGCTTTCTTATTTCTCTAGAGCCTTTGAGGTGACTTGTGATAGATCTAAAATCAAAATTTGAGGAATATTAAGTCAAGAAAATCATCATATAGCTTTCTTTAGTGAAAACATCAAATGAATCAAAGTAGAGATATTTAACATTTGACATGAACTTTTATGTTGTTATTTAATCTTTAAGACATTGACGATACTACCTTTTATATAAATAATTTATTCTCAATTCAGATCATCATGCCCTTAAGTTTATCAATATCCAATAAAAATGAAATCATAGTCATACCAAATGGGCCAAGTTTCTCCATGACTACTCATTTATCTTAAAACATTTACATAGAGTTGATAATAAACATATTGATGCTTTGTCAAGGATAACACTAACAATCTCTTCTTAATAATTTAAAATCCTAGGATTTAAATGAATTAAAAATGCGTATTAAGTATGTCCTATCTTTCATCCGATATATATTGAGCACTTAGGAAAACCTTTAACCTTACAAGAATATTCTCAATAATTGATGGATATCTACATCAAGAAAATAACTCTACATCCCCATATCCTCTCTTAATTCTTACTTTTTGAGCTATAATCCAGAGGAATTTCTAGTCATTTTGGAAATAATAAAATAATATATTTAATGAGAAGTCATTTTTTTTCCTTCACTTAAACAAGACATTCAAAAATTAGTGGCTTAATGTCTAATTTATAAACAAGCAAAAGCCACAAAATAAAAATCTAATAATATATTGCTTTTTCTATCTCTTATGAGTCTTGGGAAGACCTCTCAATGAATTTTACCTTAGGATTATCTAGTACATGTTAATTAAATAATAACATTTTTATTGTAGTTGATAAATTCTTAAATATGGCCCATTTCCTACCATGCTCCAAAACCAATAATGCTTCACATATTACTAGAACATTCTTAAAAAAAAATTTGTGCATATGTAAGACATTCCTTTGATCATTATCTGATTGTGATGTTGGGTCTATTCTGAGAGACTTTATGAAAATTATTTAGCACCAAATTTAAATTATTATCTATTTTTTATCCTCAAACTAATAGAAAAGTTGAAGTTATAAATCAAATATTAGGAAACCTGCTATGATGTCTTGTAGGAAGAAGTTTAAAAAATTAAAACTTACATTTGCCTACATTAAAATTGCATATAATAGTATTATCTCTAGAACAATCAAAGCTTCAACTTTTAAAATAATGACCAAAATCTTAGGTGGCCGATTAATGTAACTAATCTCTCATTTCATGTATTTTTGATTCCCCATTTATATTTGTTATGGACTTCAAAATCTACATGATACCATAAGATAATAAATCACTTTAAATAATAACAAATTTTATTCTAGGATAAACCCTAATCGACTAATAAAAGAAGGTGATTATGTTTTAATTCACATATACCTTAAGTATTACCAAACATCTAAGTTTAAGAAATTAGATGCAAGGGTTTGTGTCCTAATTAAAAGTCTTAAGAAAATGAGATCTAATGCTTATTACTACTATATTGAAAGATATTTTATCATATGAGGGAGTTATTAAATCTCCTCTTGTTTAATTTAATTCCTTAGTAGGAAACATAGTTCCTCATTTACAAAATCCCTTATTTTTATAGATAAATTACATCATCACTAAGCAAACACCAACTGATCTAGTTGATGAGCATTATTTTGTAGTTTGTTGGGAGAATAAATCATCTAGTAATGATACATAAACTTAGAGACTTTGGTATCACAATTGGTAGAAGATTATTTGAAATTTAACTCTATAGAGCAAAGTTCAACTGAGCCTAGGGGAGTTGATGTAGCACATCATGTGGATAAGGATAATCAAACTAAAAACCCAAATGCAAGAAATATGACAAAAATCCAAAGACCCAATTATAATAGCCCAATAAAAAGCATAAAGTTATAAATATTTTAAAAACAATATATATTTTATCTTTCATCTAAAAGCCTATATGGTCAACCATGAAATGATTTGGTATGGATGAGATATTTAAAAAAAGGGTGGTTAAAACTTTTTAACTTCTTCCGACCCTTTCTTTCCCTCCATTTCCCCCTCTAAATTTAGTCTTGTAATGCTTAGTAATATGGGATGATATGCATTATAATTTTTTATTTTTGAATTGAAAGAACTTACGGAGAAGTGCCATTCATTTGTTTGGTTATTTGTGGCTTCAAGTGTATTCCTTTGTTTGGTGAGATTAGGTTTTTATTTTTATTTCTTTATGTTATTCATAACTCTTTATAAACACGTGCTCTAAATTTTTCACAACTCTTTCTCTACTTCTTAAGTATCCTTTAAGACTAATAATTTAACAACTAATTTCATAAAACTATTCTAAACACTTCCACATAGCCATTGACTCAACTAGTGAACACTTAGACCTAGTCTTATTCTCTACACTTCAATGTTCTATTAAACTCCATCAAACTCTACCATCAACTTTAGAGCACAAGTTCATATCCTCATCTAACATAAAAGTTACTCCCTAAAGTGGTCTTCCAAATAAGTCAAAAGTTATCCAAGCTAGACTAGTCTTAGCATTCCTGCAAATATATCCCTTTATACTCGTCATCATTCCAACATACATTTCAAAACACGACTCTAAATTTAAATTAAAGATCCATAGTCTTTGATAGTTATTAATATCACCAAAAGGCTACCTTCCACCATCAATTATAGTTAAGAACATTTGAAGAATTGCTAAAGGGAGATCTCTCTACTTGATAATGATGTCATTAGCCTCGTAGTGCTAAACAATTCTCTCCTCAGACCCCCACTCTATATATGATATGAGTATATTTAATTGCCTCTATACAAACATAATTAGAGAAGGCAACTACATACATAATAAAATAAGTCAATTCTAAAAGAGATAGTGTGGGCAAAATAATACAATTCTAATCATATTCAAATAATGTTTGAACAAAGTTCAAATCTTATTCCACCAATCATTGAACTTATTCAATCATACTCTACTCTAATTCCAACCTTGACCAAACACTATTCTAACCATATTCGAACCGTGCTAAATTATGTTCGAATAATATTCAAACATTATTCCCATCATATTCGAACCAAATTAAATTATGTTTGAACCTTGCTTAGATGTTGTCCAAAATTTTTATAAGAAATAAACTATTTTGTATATTTACCTAATTTTGAATACTAGAAGTCATATATATAATTTTGTCGTATAAAAATACATTAGTTTCAAAATAATTTATCATACACAGCTCATCTTAGTCTGTATGTTGTGAGCTTATGCTTCAAATTAAGAGGTCTTGAATTCGAGTATTTGTATATGCCTGTGTGCCTAAATGTCCAAAAAAAAAAAAAAATTTGAAGTTCGATTGGCCGGAAATTCGTAGAAACTCGTTGGCAAATTATTGGGTCAGGTGACCGGAGGCGAAAAATAAGTTCGGACATCCAATAAAAATTTGCCGCGTCACCTGCGCTTTTGATTGCGCTTTTGACTTGCGCTTTAGTTGCGCTTTACTTGCACTTTACCTGCGTTTTACTTGCACTTTACCTGCGTTTTAATTACGCTTTAGTTGTGCTTAATTTAAAATAATATTTTATTAATATCGGGATCTATGTCTATTTCGGTCACCTGACCCAATAATTTGCCCGGCTTCAATCGAAGCCGACCGAACTCATAACCTCTCGCCGTTACCTCGCCGGAGGAGAAAAAACCGAGCTTTATCTGTCTAATCCATTTGTTTTCCACTCCAGTTATTTCCAGTGGAAGCATCTCCAAAGCCAGGTATAATCCGAAACCCTAATGCAGGCTTCGATCTGTCTTATGCTTCGGTCATCTATAACCCCTGATTCTGTATGGCGCGGATAAGGGACGATCGCAGATGTCGAGTACCACCGTCGATCCGTCGGGAAATCCAATCCCTACTTCATCAGTTCTTATTGCGGCGTCGAAGCACATCGCCTTTAAATGCCGAGCTGAGAACATGGCTTTTATCAAGTGTAAGAAGAAGGATCCAAACCCGGAAAAATGCCTCGACAAGGGCCGCGAAGTCACCCATTGCGTCCTAAGTTTGTAAGAGTTCGCATCTGAAAGCAATCTTTTTCACTTCCTCCTGTTATATGTAAGAAATGGTTGACTTAATTCACATAATTTGCTTTTTCCGCTAAGATCTTCTTCGTGTTTGAAGTTCTCTAACTATCTATAACTGGTCATGGGCAGTGGGAGTTGCTTTTATTATTTGGTTGCATGCCAATTGGCTTGATCCAACTTTCACTCTGCTTTTGAAACCATTCATGTTCTACTAGTTATATAATCCTATAAACAGTGGCCTTTTTTGTTATTCCAAACCAAAGCACGTTCAAAATTTTTAAAGTTTGAATACGAACGTTAAGTTTTAATGTAACTCTGAAGCAGTGATTTTGCAGTCAACGGTATATAACATGCTTAGAATGCAGGCCTGAAGCTATGATTAGTTTGCCTTCGTTGCGGCATACATAGAGATCACAGGTTCACATAATGGAAACAATCATTTCATGGTGTATGAGTGGGACTGGCTACATAAACTTCTTTTTAAATATGCATTAATTGAATCCTTATGTGTTTGCTATTATATTATATGATGCGCTCACTAGGATTGTTTTTTTTCTCAACAGCGTCCTTATTTTCTCATGTCATTTGAATGTGTTGAAATAAATTCCCTCTGGCTAAATCGAGTGTGGGATATCTTTGCTTAGACTGAAGAAAGTTGAAACGTTGATTCAATGTTCATGTTTGAATGAAATACTAACCGAGGTCCTATTTATAACTTGAGCAGAGGAGACTTTAGGATGTGCAAAAATTGTTGTTGGATATGTGGGCATGTTGATGATGCTCACACAATACTATCTTTGATAGCTGTCTAAGTATTCAATTATTCAATCTCCAGGCAATTTGGGAGATTATACATTAAGTGCTTTTGAGTATGCATACATAAGGCGTGTCATCTTGCTTATGTGGGGCATGCAAAGGTGGCACTTAATTAGAACTGTTGGGTGTTGGCATGTCATCTTTGAGATTTATATTAATCCAATCTATTGATACAAATAAATCTTCAGACTGATCATTGGATTCTTTACATCGAATAAAAGTCACCTTTTATAGTCCTTGACCAATCCACTTTGGTTAATATATGCTTTCGGGGGACTAAGTCCTTTGATGGTTGTATTTTATTTTTTTTTTTAAATTTTTTTTTCTTTTGTTGTATCGAGTGCCATGCCCAAAGGCAACATGCAGTCCTCTCCCTTCTCATGGTCAACCATGATAGAGATGGAGCTTTCTATTGTTGCAAGGTCAGTTAAGGATTGTGGGTGTTGTTCTTAGAGTTAATGGAGTGGTAATGGGTGGCCCATGAATACCTTTTATCCTGTAGATGGAGTTACTAAGCAGGGAACTTTGTGAAGGAGCAGTGATTGAAGCCATAAAAACTCCTTTGTGGGCAATTAAGGCGCACCAAAGCACCGTCTTATTTTTCTTTTTAATAGATTGTACAAATTATCATTCTCCAAACATGGAATGCCTTTCAACTTGCATCCTACTTTCTGTTGAGTGCAGGTGATGATCTTTTACAATGGAGTAGATAATGGGGCTCATTGTGCCCAAGGGCTCAAATCTATTAAGGGAAGGTTGCTGGTGTTGCCTTATCATTTTGGAGTGATAATGAAAACTATGATTTTCACATGACGCTCCAGGAGGCTTTGTAAACCTCTTGTTGAAAGATAAGGCGTGAGTGAGTTCACATCGGATTCATCTCTCTTGGTCCACTGATGCTATTCTAGCCTACATTTTGCCATTATCCATAGGGGTTATGGGAGGGGGGCTCTATTTCTTCTAATATGGAGTCCTATTTGGCTGTCCTATCTATATATAAAAAGTATTTTCTTGGGTAGGTTGGCTTCATGTAAACTGCTTACTAGTGGATTTGACATTATCTCAACATGCTTAGTAATGTATCGATCTTCTTTTTATGAGACGGCTGCTGATTTCCTTGGGAAAATTAAAAATGAGATATTATATCATTTATGTTTATAAAAATACAAATATACAATGTTATAGTTCTTGATGATTTAAGGATGACATAATAAGAATGATATAAGAAAGTTAAATTAAGATGTAGACCTTGAAAGAATATAACTTTCCTATGTGTTATTGTTGTTGTAATTTGACACTAAAAACTTGTTACAACAAACTTTTGAGCTTGTCAACACTAATTTATCTTATTTATTTGTCTGTAAGATAAAAAATGAGTAAAAGCTCAAAATAGTCCTCCAGCTATTGATTAATGTCCAATTTAGTCCCAAAGTTTCGTATTGCCTAATTTTAGTCTCTTGACTATTAGAATTTGAGCCAATTTAGTTCTAGAGCCTAAAATAAGAGTTAAAGTTAATCTCAAAGTTAAATATGAAAGATATTTTAGGCATTACAAATGAATATGAGATTACATTGCTTATATTACTCTATTTTACCATTTAATAAATTATATTATATATAGTTAATCTAGTATATAATAAAAGTGAATAAATAAAGAAAAATTTTATTTTTTAAAACAACATTTAACATTGCTCTTATTTATCATACTTTAATATAAAATAAAATTTATTTTACTAATTTTTAATCTATTAGATACAACAACAACAACATCAAGCCTTTATCCCACTACGTGGGGTCGGCTACATGAATCCTTTTTCTCCATTGTGTCCTGTTAAAAGTCAAATTCTCGTTTAAATCTAATAAAGAAAGGTCATTCCTAATATTTTCTAACCAAGTCTTTTTAGGTACCTCTACTCTCCTAACCGGGTCATCGGAAGGCCACCTTTTTATGTGACCAAACCATCTAAGGCGACTCTCTCTAATTTTATCTTCTACTGGAGCTACTCCAACCTTTTCATGTATATGCTCATTTCGTATCCTATCTCTAAGGGTAAAGCCACTCATCCACCTGAGCATTCTCATCTCTGCCACACTTAACTTAGTATTATGCTTCTCTTTTAAAGGCCAACATTCGGCACCATAAAGCATTGCAGGCCTCACTATCATCTTATAGAATTTTCCCTTAAGTTTGAGGGGTACATTTCTATCACATAACAAGCCCGATGCATTCCTCCACTTCAACCATCCAATTTGAATTCTGCTGATAATATCCCCATCTATTTCACCATCACTCTGAACAATAGATCCAAGATATCTAAAACGTGTACTCTTATTAATGACTTGATCGCCCAAAGTCACAATCACCTCACTAGGTCTATTACTACTAAAATTACACTCCATATATTCTGTTTTAGATCTACTCAAGCGAAAACCTTTAGACTCTAAGGTTGACCTCCATAATTCAAGTTTACCTTCAACTCCCTCTCTAGTCTTATCAACAAGAAGAATATCATCAGTAAAAAGCATACACCAAGGTATATCCTCTTGCAAATGTCTAGTGAGAACATCCATGACTAAAGTAAAAAGATATGGGCTTAAGGCTGATCCTTGATGTAACCCAACCGAAATAGGGAAATACTTGGTCAATCCACCTTGTGTTTGAACACAAGTAATAGCTCCTGCATACATATCTTTAATGATTTGAATATAAGCATTATTGACTCCTTTCTTTTTAAGAACTCTCCATAGCACTTCTCTTGGAACTTTATCATATGCTTTTTCTAAATCAATAAATATCATATGTAGATCCTCCTTATTTTCTCTATATTTCTCCATCAAACCTCTTAATAAATGTATGGCTTCCATAGTCGACCTACCCGGCATGAATCCAAATTGATTTTGAGAAACATTAGTATCACGCCGCAACCTATGCTCCATAACTCGCTCCCATAGTTTTAAAGTATGACACATTAACTTAATACCTCTATAATTCGCACAATCTTGTGCATCACCTTTATTCTTAAAAATAGGAATTAACATACTCATTCTCCACTCATCTGGCATCTTTTTAGTCTTCAAAATAGTATTAAAAAGTTTAGTAAGCCATGAAATTCCTTCATCTCCTAAGCATTTCCACACCTCTATTGGGATATCATCAGGTCCAACAGCTTTTCCACCCTTCATTTTCTTTAAAGCCTCTCTAATTTCAGTTTTACTAATATGCCGATAAAAACATAAATCTTTATTTTCATCTAGGGTGCTAAGGTCACTATAGTCAATCTTATTTTCACAATCTTCATTAAAAAGTTTAGCAAAATATCTCATCCATCTTTGTTGAATATCATCTTCTAAGAAAAGTATTTTTTGATCTTCATCTTTAATACACTTCACTTGAACTAAATCCTTACTACTCCTATCTCTTTGTTTGGCTAACTTATACATATATCTTTCTCCCTCTTTAGTATCTAATCTATTATATAAATCACTAAAAGCTAATGCCTTTGCATCGCATATTGCTTTCTTAGCATCCTTACGAGCCACTTTATATATTTCCCAATTATCAGAATTTTTAAAATTAAACCAATTTTTATAACAAAGCTTCTTATTTTTAATTTTTTCTTGCACATTAGGATTCCACCACCAACTATTTTTACTATTGGGAGCTTTTCCCTTTGATACTCCAAGGACATCTTTTGCAATATTCTTAATATCACTAGCCACTTTTTCCCACATAATATTAGCATCCTCATGCACAGACAAAATCTTAAGATCTAAAATCTTATTTCCAAAAATATTTTTGTTAATATTCTTTAAATGCCCCCATTTAATCCTAGAAAATTGTTTTACTTTATTTTTTATTTTATGCCCCTTTATCTTAAAGTCCAAAACTAATAATCGATGTTGGGTACATAAATTTTCACTCGGAATAACTTTACAATCTTTGCAATCTAAACGATTTAATTTTCTAATAAGAAAATAGTCAATATGAGTTGTATTATATCCATTTTTATAAGTGATGAGATGCTCATTCCTTTTCTTAAATAAGGTATTAGCAATTAAAAAATCATAAGCTAAACAAAAATCAAATATGGTCTTGCCACCTTCATTCGTCGTTCCAAATCCATGGCCACCATGATTGCTTTTAAAATCAACTACCTCTCTACCAACATATCCATTTAAATCTCCTCCAATAAAAATTCTTTCTTCAAGAGGTATATTTTGTATTAATTCTTCTAAGTCATTCCAAAAATTTAATCTAGAACTCATATCCAAACCTACTTGAGGAGCATAAGCACTTATAATATTAACAATCTTATCATCAACAACAATTTTTAAAGCTATAATTCTATCTCCAATCCTATTAATTTTTATAACATTATCCTTTAAACTCTTATCTATAATAACACCTACACCATTTCTAGTACGACTCCTATCCGAATACCAAAGTTTAAATCCTAAACTATCAATTTCCTTAGCCTTATCTCCAACCCATTTAGTTTCCTAAATGCACAAAATATTTAACTTCCTATGAATCATAATATCTATTAATTCCATTAATTTTCCTGTAAGGGAATCTATATTCCAAATTCCTATCCTAATTTTAGTTTCATGAACTAGCTTCTTTGCCCACATCCGTCCTTGATGTGGCAACCCTTGCCTATTTAACACTGCACCTGGACGCCGGTGCAGCGGCCCTTGCACACTTGTCACTGTATTTAGGCCATACAGCGCGTCGCTTTCAGGCGACGCCCTATCATGTCATTATTGTTTGACAAGTTTTACGCTGGCTGTCGACTACCTAACGCAACCCTCCACTTTTCTCATCCAGGACTTGGGACCTGGCAACGGCAGTGTTGAATCTATTAGATAATCTATAAAATTATTAAAATATGATAAAGAAGAGCAATGTTAAAATTTTCTTTTAAAATATAAAATATGCTCACTATTTATTCATCATTATTATGTACTAGATTAACCATTTGCTACAATTTATTAAATGAAAAAATAGAGTAATATAAACAATGTAATTTCATATTCACTTGTAATACCTAAAATACATTTTATATTTAACTTTAGAGTGAACTTAAACAATTATTTTATGCTCTGGGATTAAATTAACTCAATTTTTAATAATTGTGGGACTAAAATGGGGCAATGCAAAACTCTAGAACTAAATTAGACATTTATCAATAGTTGGGGGACTATTTTTATCTTTTACTAGGTAAAAAATGATCAAAGTTGTCAATGTACTCTATATGGTACATTAAGTATAAGATGACCTTTGATATTTAGAACTTTGAAGTGCTTGGCTTGTTGCGAATCATAAAGTTTGGTTTTAATTTTTATGATCGTTACATTTGCATCTTATATGTTATTTAGGTTTAATTTGGTCTTCAATTTTTTTTTCCATTAGTTACATTGTGCCCATTTTGCTATCCATAACAAATATATTTTATGGCCTCTCAATGTCTTTTCTTGAATCTTATGAGTGAATTGCAAACGGGACAATTTTCTGAACCTGAACCAAGACCCCCTTCGGGTCCAGGTCAACCCGAACCCGGCCCGCTTTAGGTATATTTTATTAAATTTTTTTATTTAATTCAATTTATTTAAATCTAAATCAAATTAAGGTAAGATTTACTTCAATTAATTTAAAATAAATCAAGATTAATTTAATTTGGGCAACAATGTTTATAATTTTTTGAAATATCATTTACTTATTTCATAAAAATTCTTTAAAACCCTCCTAAATTAATTAAAAACGGGTCAAATCGGGTTGATTTTGGGTTTTCGGGTCAACCCGAACCCGCCCCGATTTTACAAACGGGTCGAAATCCCTAACCCGAACTCGACCCGGTTCTCAACCCAAACCCGAAATTTTCGAATCGGGTCAAATATTGACACCCCTAATTGAAATTGACTTTGTTGTTGTTCTCTAGTAGAACCACTCAACTCACATGGTAGCATTTCTATGCATCTTAAATGCTTAAATGTTTGCTTCATTGGAATTGACTCATAATCGATGATATGCAAGGCTTAACAAAAGGAAAAAAAAGAGTAAGTCATCATTATCACACATGGCTGTTAATTATTTGATCTGACCATAGCTTAAAATTGATCCAATGTCAATTTGTCCGATCTTGAACGAAGTTATACTTAGGCATGGTATATCTGATCACCTAAATGCATGAATAAAAGAAACATACATGAATATATCTATGCGTGCATATACATGCACGCATATGCATTTTGATTCAAACTTTATCTAGCTCGATTTTATTCAGTCTTGACTCCATAAAAGTTGATTCGAGTGGGTCAAGCTCATTAATTGCCTTGTAATTACGATTCAAGCTTTATCCTTGCTACATAAATGATATGATTTTCATGCAATCTTTGATCTTATGTCAAATTTACAATCATATTGTCATGGTTGGTTGTTGCAACCTTTTGTCTAAACTTGAATGTTCATTAGCAACTTCCCTATGACTTAATGTGATAACTATGAACATGAAACATGTTGAAAGTTCGTAAGAGTTGTTAAACCCTTATGAACTAGCCCGAGTCTAATCAAGAGGGGGTGGATTGGTTATTTGAAAATTTCTTAACAGAAGAAGAAAATTCTTTTGAAATCTTTTTGAATATTTTAAAACGAACAATTTATGCAGAAGCAACAATAATTTCACAGTAACAAAGATCAGAGATTTCAACCATAGAACAAATCACAGAATAATGCGAAAATTAAATGCGAAAAAGTAAATAGAAAGAATACACCAGATTTATAGTGGTTCGATCAACTTGACCTACGTCCACTCATCGGAAACCTTCTTTCTAGGTTTTGCACTAAAAGTAGTATATCTCTTTTTGCCCCCACAACAAGACGGATAAGTCCTTACAAAATCTTTCCACCGACCCGGTGATGCAGAGCGCCTTGAATTCTTTTACTCCCTTCTGGAGTAGTCATGAAATCTGAAAATCCTTTTACTCTCTTATGGAGTAGGCAAAGAACCTTGAATCTTTTTACTCCCTCCTGGAGTAGGCAGAGAACATTGGAATCCTTTTTCACCCTCCTGGTGAAGGCAGAGAACCTAGATCTAATGCTGTTGAAGATCTCCCCCAAAGCCACCAAGGAATCAGAAAAGCAGCTTGAAGAAGACATGAAAATCTTGCTTGGAGCAACCTTTATGAATCCCTCACAACTCCCCCTTACAAGGATTTCTCTCTCTCCCATGCCCTCTCTTCCTTTTCCAAGCTCTCTCTCAGATCAACTCCCCAACAAAATATTAACTGTTGGATAATATGAGAGCTTAAATAGAGAACCTCCAAAAGAAGCCCTAATTTTCAATTTTGTGCTTCTGATCATCCAGTATGATCTAAGATCGTCCTGTACGATTAGTTCAAAACAACCTTTTCAGCCGTACGAATTGCATTGCCCTGTACGATTAGTTCAAGAGAAATAAACGGATTGTCCTGGATAATTAGTATAAAACTATTGAACTTCATCTAGTACGATACTTGACGATGCCTTATCATCCCATGCACTTCTCTGTCGTCTAGTATAAAGGGGTCAGTTGTCCTAGATGATTAGTTAAAAAATTATGTTATTTGTTTGGTACGATCACCGATCGTCCTGTACGATCAGAATTAATTAAATTTTATCATACTTGTTCTCCTAATCATAGGATTAATTTAGGCATGATTGTCTTCCATCGTCCAGAACGATGCAGATCGTCCTATACGATATGTGCAAAATTTGAAATTTAAATTATTACCTAAATTGTGATTGCTGATTGTTTTTCACAATCTGAACTGATCGTCATGTACGATTAATTTAATCACTCTTAGTTAGCGGGATGCCCTAATTTGGTTTTTCTGTTTTTAACTGATCATCCAGTACGATAAAAAATTGTCCTGTATGATTTGGTTAAAAACAGAAAAATTTTCTAACTCACCAGCCCACTCCCTTGGGTGTGTGTTTGTAAGGTTACTTAGCTTGGGATCTACCATATACATGACTTGACTCAAAAAAGGTAAAAAATACATTAAAATTAAAATTACAGACAAACTCAACCTTAGTCCACCTGATCTTGAGCTGATTTGCATTGCAAGTGAACTTTTGAACCTGAAAGGTTAGTAAGCAGGACACACAAAACTTATATGCAATAATAACGGTAGAAAAGAAACAGTAATGTTTTTTATCATCAAAATCACAGTACTTAGGTCCAGATTTGCAACACATGCTACCTTTCTTTTTTATCCTAAGTTAAACAGATAAATAAAATGTCTAGTATTATTGGTTGCTTTGTATGTATTCCTTGAGGGTTATCAGTTTTAGTTCAATCAATGGTGTTGCAACTATTTCGGCTTATTTTTAGACTCTCTTTGGGCTGACTAGAAACTTCTTTAAGATGAGAAATAATTTGGAAGCTGAAAAGCTAATGGATTGTTTAAATAGTTATTTGCTGACTATATATATATATATATGCTTGCTTGCATGATTATATGTATGCTTGTACACATGTTTGGTGGTTAAAATTTGATGGAAGGATGCAAAAACTAGCATCAAGAAACATTATTGAAGTATCAAGAGATAGAAGAAGTTTGAGAAGGTCAATCATCAATAAAGCAATAGAATTCTAGTAGCAGGCTTAATGTTGGTGGTGGTGTGATTGATCTTGCCATATGGTGCTTCTCCTTGAACGGTTAATTTTAGTCACTGAAACCATAACCTAATTTAGAGGTCAATCATCATCATAAGTGTCTACTTAGCGACCATCCTTTAGACTTCCATCTCCTTTAATCGAAAAGCCAGTCCAATAATTGGTAATTATTTACTGAAAAATTTATTTAGCAAACTAACTATTCTTAAACCAAAAATTGGAAGATCTAATTTAATTACTTTCTTGTCCATATGTTAATCCTTCATTTTATAAGTGTCAACTTAGTGATCATTCTTTTTATTTTCATCTCTTTCCATCGAAAAGCCATTCCAATAGTTGGCAATTTGTTACCGGAAAACTTCATCATGAAACCAACTAATCTTAAATAAAAAATTGAAAGCTCTAATTTTGGGGGTTGTAAGAAACTGTATCAATTGCTCTTTGGCCAACATTTGGGAAATGATATTCCCAAAAGGAAGTAATTAGGAACTCATTGAAAGCTCTAATTTTGGGGGTTGTAAGAAACTATCAAGTGCTCTTTGGCCAACATTTGGGAAATGATATTCCCAAAAGGAAGTAATTAGGAACTCCTCAATATGGCAAACGCTTCATCCTGCTTTTCATTAGACCATATATATTTTTATCTATCAAAGGACAATCAATCAAATTAAGGTAGTTGGCTAGATCAATTAGTAAATATGGAGGTTTAAAGCTATTAGATCTCTTAAATAGAAATGATATTATTGAAATCCTTGCACAATATCCATGAAGAAACCATTTGGTGACAGCATAATTGTATTCAATTCAAAGCAATATGTTTTCTTTATCATCATCAGGAGAATAAATAGCGGTGAGAATAAATCCATAGGGATTTGCAGATTTTAAAATGAATAAAAATAAAGAAAAAGTCAATAATATAGCTAATTGACCTGACAACATAGGAATTAAGCATCAAGTTAAGTGTATTATTCGCGATTTCTAGGTAATTATATAGGTCAAAGATCTACTAAAGGCACAAAAAACTCATTCTAAATGTTTTCACCATTTTTGCACATCTTTATAGTTTTTCTACTTTTTTAAAGAACTTTTGGCATTAAAATAATTTTATAAATGATAAAGTAAGTGCTTTGCTCTTGAAATCTTGTTATGTATCTAGGGAGTTCGTAAGTATTGTAGGGTGTTTTTATATGTCTTATGAATTTTTATGGCTTTGATGGTAAGAGTAACATAGTGATTTGTTGTGTATCAATTTGAGGCATAACTTAGGGAAATGATATATAACCTAAGGTGAGAGAGAGGGAAGGAAATAATAAATAATCCTAAGGAAGGGAGGTGAGAGAGGGAATCCCAAGAGGAGGAAAAGGTCATTGTTTAGCCAGGTAAGGGGAGAGGAGAATTCTTACGCAATGGCCTTACGTTCAACTTTAATAGCTTAAATGGAAATGCAAATTCATCACATGAGTGCCCTATTATATAAAGAGTGAAAGAAGGGATCCATCACATGCTCAAAATTTCTTCATGCTTTCCAAACAAGGCTAATGAGATAAAAATATAAAATAGACTAAAATATAGCTTAAATAACATAACCAACTTATATTATACTATCAACGTTGAGAATTTCATTATTGCAAATAATATGTCCTCAACTTTAGAAGTTCATATAAACGTTCAAATACATGTGATGAAAATGCAAAACCATGATGAGGAGAAAAAATAAAATCTTCATGCAAACATGATTCATAGACAAAAAAGCAAAATAATAACATCAACAACATGAGCTGTTGTGTGTCAAATTTACGATCAAACTCGAGATGGGGCTCTAACTATTCGGTCTAATCAAACAATTTTCTTTAGTATTTGGAGCAAGTTCTTACACATGCTCTAATATCATAAAATCCTTTAGGTTTAAGCTTTCAGTATGACAAATTGGATGATGATCGTTAATGTAGTCAAATGGTTTAGGTATAAGCTTATGTTATGTTAATGCTGATCTGCCTCGAGAGAGACTATCATGATTCAAGGCATATACAAAAGCCTTTATGACTTAGAGGAATTATACAACATTTCTAAGAAGTCTCTCATTCTCATAGTCCTAGTAATAGCTTCATGAAGAATTTGATGATCATAAGAATCTAGTTTTGATATTTGATTTATCTATAATAATCCAAAAATATTCATGTCCGCTATAGTATTTTTATCTAAATTGTAAGGTGACAAACTAATCATAATATTCAGAAAAAATAATATTACTTTATATGAGATTGTCAATGTAATCCCATAATTTGTTCTCATAGTAGGAAGAAAAAAACCTCTTTCAAGTTCATATTTCAATTTATATCAATAAAATTTCATATAATGGGATTTGTCAAAAGTATAGAGCATGACCTTTCAACCTAGATGTGACAAACGTGATTTAATGCGAGCAGGATATATGAAACTTATCAAAGTATGCTTTATTTTTGCTAAACAAATCTAATAATGCATAAGGGTCTTGTGAGCCATCAAATATAGGAACATGATAATCCTTGTCATAATATGTATGATCTGGTGCTCCATAATATAAGGCTATGATTGAAAAATTGATAGCTAGCAACAATGTACCATGTTTGCTATGAATTTAATTATTTTTCCTTATAGAAGTAATACTAAAGTTAATACGGTAATTATTAACACATGCAAAAATTTCTATTCATACTTAAGGCCATAAGTGAAATTTGACGAGTCATAGTCAAATTCTAGTGAAATTCAGTCAAAATTTAGCAAAAATAGTGTAAAACTGATGCGGCGAAGTATGTGAAAGAAATGACATCTACAATGAAAGACATGGAAGAGATTAAACATATTTTTAAAATTTTGAACTCATTAATTATTCACAACATGAATTCAATCCAGATTCTAAGTGAAATTCTTAGACCTTGAGCTATAACATATAATCAAAACAAATTATACTATTGTTATTCGATGAGAGGTCTTGAAACTTGGAGAAATTATTATGTGCGGACACCATATAGAGATAACTGTCCGGATTTGCTGCGCTTTTACTAAGTATTTGTCTGTGCTTTTACTGAGTATTTTTCTGCACTTTTACTGAATATTTACTAAATAAGTGAATATTTGCCACACTTTTACTGAGTATTTGCAAAAGCATAGCAAATACTCAATAAAAAACACATTCATAATTGAATATTTGTTGCACTTTTACTGAGTATTTGCAAAAGTGCAGCAAATACTCAGTAAAAGCTCAATAAATCTGCACTGAATAATTTCTGTGAAACTTGAGGTATGTTTGAGATAACTTTTTATCAAATTTGCTTCTCGCTAACAATGTTTGACTATGTTTATATTTTGCTATCTAGAACAACTTTTCATAATTGAGCTCATCATTCTACATTCTAGCAGTGTAGCTTCGTTCATGATTTTTCAATCGAAGATTCTATATTTATATCATCAAAATTTCAAAGAAATTATATGATAACTTGAAAGAACAACTTTTCCTATTGCAATTTCACATTTAACTTTACAGATAACTTTAGCCTCCCCAAATAGTCCCTTGGTTTCCATTCGTTTTAATATGAAATTTTGTCTCCTTGCAAAACTCTTGATTTCCTCCATTTGACTAAACTTGGCATTGCTTTTTGGTTGAATGTGTAGAAGAAATAGAATGTTTTTAAATTGGAACTAGAACTTTGGGAATTTCTCCATATATGGATTGGTGGCATTTTTGTGGATTTAATTTGGAGCCAAAATGGCAACCCTAATATGAATTCATTTTCTAGGGTTTTCGTAATTTGATTGGTTATTAGATATGGAAGAAGATTATGGAAAATAAGTAATCATGATTTATTCTACGTTTGGAAGCATATCATGTAGAGTCTTTCCATGCTTAACCATATCTTGGGTGGGGGTTTGGATGATGGAAATGATTGCAGGGGAACTAACAATTAGGCTGTAGCGTAGGAATTAGGATTCTTTTGTTGGTGGTAATTTTACAAACTATTATATTTTTTTAATAGTTATGTTAGACCGGTTCATCCTGAATCGGCCCAACCAGTCTAGGTCGGCTCAAGTATATAGGAGGCGGAACATGTCTGCCTCCTTTGGAACTTGCCGCCCACAATAGTGGGCCCCACTTGGAGCAATTTGTGGAGAGAGAATTGGACAGCTAGGGTGAGAGGGAAATTTTTAATTAGGGATGTTTGAATTAGGAAATTATTGTATTAATAGTATGACTTGTTTAGGGTTAGGGTTATGCATGATTATTGGGTTCTTTAGAGTTTTCTCTTGGTGTATTGGGCTCTAGAACTTCTTCTAGCGATTGGGAGAGAACGATCCTCCTCTCGAATTGAGGATCAATTGTATCTTCGCTTTGTGTTTGTTTGCTTTGGATTTCCCTAATATAATCAATTGATTTTGGATTGTTTTCATCAAGTTCTTGTATGTTTTCTCGTTGTTTTTATCAATTATTGCTTGGGTTGCTTGCGAGCTCAAGTATTTCCTCTTGGATTACTTGCGAACTCAAGTATTTCCTATAAAATTGGTATCAGAGCGTTTTCTTGGGACCATCGGCGGTTGAAATCCAGAAATTTTAGTAAGGAAATTTAATCCTCAAGAAGATCCTCTTGCAAATCTTGGGAAGAAAGATGGCTGAAAAGAAGGTCAAAGTTTTGGAAGGTGAAATTAGGCAACTAAAATTAGATTTGGAGGGAAAATTCTCTAATTTTCAAAATCAAATTTCCTCTAACAATGAACGGTTGGAAGGAAAGTTCACTTTGATGGAAGAGATGTTGAAGAAATTATTAGAGGTGAAGACCAATCCGATAACATCGGAAGTAAGGGAGACCACCGACGGCCATGGGAGAGGAGGAAATCCAAACCCATTTAGGGGGAGGAAAAATCTGGAAGTGGAGATCCTTGAAGGAGAGGATGGCATGCCACATCTAGAACCACTTTCTAGAGAGGAGATGAGTATGATTTACGAAAAGATGGGTGCTGATTTTGTGGAAGAAGGAGAGATTTCCACGACCGAGGTGCCGATTTTGAAAGAAGAAGAGGGGAAGCTGATGGAGGGTACGGTTATGATCGCCGGAGAGAGGATCGTGACAGTTGGGGAGCACCTCCTGTTCGGGGAATGGGAGGATATGGAGGATTCAGGGGCAATTGGGGTGACCCAAAGGTGAGGAAGCCGAAGATGTCCATTTTTGAGGGCGAGGATGACCATGGTTGGATCTACAAGGTAGAACGATATTTCTGTATCAACGTGTTGGAGGAAGAGAAGCTCACAGTAGCATGACTATGCTTGGAGGGAAAGGCACTGGCTTGATACTAATGGCGGGACATGAGGCGACCCATCAAGAGCTGGAGGGAGTTCATGGAGTGCTTACTGAAACTTTTTTTGAACCGGTAGGAAAGGAGACTTTTATGAGCAATTCTTTGCCTTAACACAGGAGGGGATTGTGACAGATTATCGTGATTGTTCGAGTACTTGGCCAGTAGATTGGATCGACCCTTGGAGATGGTGCTGGAAGGGAACTTTATAAAATGGCTTAAATAGGAGATGCGGACAGCAATTAGAGTGATGATTCCAAGAGACCTCGGGGAGGCTATAGAGCTAGCCCAGTTGGTGGAAGATCAGAAGCAGTTGGAGAGAGGGGCTAGGGGGAGCAACTCAGGGGGGGGGGTCATACAAGATGATTACCATAGTCTTGGCTCCCAAGGGGGCAACGTCAGAGAGTCTGAAGGAAGTGCCAAAAGGGAGAATTGGAGGAGGGGAAAATGGGGGAAGTTTTAAAAGGCTGACGGAGAAGGAAATAAAAGAAAAAATAGTGAAGGGGTTGTGTTTTAGATGTGACGAGAAGTACTTGCCGGGGCATAGGTGTAAGGATCGAACTCTTTAGGTTCTTACTGTCTGTGATGACGAGGAAGCTGAAGAGGGAGGTGGAAGTGGGTTAGAGATGGAGGAAGAGGAGAAGTTGCATTTGGATGAGGCAGAAGTCTCCCTTAAACTAAGCAGTCACACTATGAAGGTGAAGGGAGAGATAGCGGATAGGGAGGTGGTAGAGTTGATAGGTAGTGGGGCAACCCACAATTTCATCTCCACCCGGATTATTGATCTACTTGGGGTGAAACTAGTGGATACAGGAGGCTACAGGGTGATGAAGAACACGAGAAAGGTAGAAATGGGTAGAGTTTGTAGGGGAGTGGTGTTGGCCATTCAGGGGATACAGGTGAGGGAGGATTTTTGATGGGGACATCAGAGCATGAATCGTATATCAGAGGCGTGGCCGACGATCTACGGCCACGATTGTGTCGATGTATTTTGAGATTATTTCATGTATTTGTTTTATTATGTTATTTATCTTTTATTATTAGTTATGTTGAAATTATTTTTCCATTTTTACCCCTTAAAGGGAGGTCGTATGTAAGCCCTGAGGGTATTGTTGTCTTTTATTTTGAGACTTTTGTACGAGGCTATTTATAACCTCTATGTTCTCTTTGAAAATCGATGAAAGATTATTATGAGAAATTTCTTGCACTTGTGTGTTTTGAGAGCATTTGCGAGTTCTTGGGGAGAACTTTGGAGAAATCCCTAGGAGAGAGAAACTCAGATCACCCACCAACCTTGGAGACGGTTGGGTTCGTGGTTCTTCTTCTTTATCTAATTTTTCCCTTTCTTCGTCACCTAGCCACCGGCCTACGATCCTCCCGAAAACCCCAAGTCGTCGGCCATCTACTTCCCCACCACTCCCATCGATTTCACCCTAACACCCCAACCGCCGGCCACCATACCCGCCCCTTCTAGTTTCTCCCATCCTCTTGAATTATTGCCTATTTTGGATTGATTTAATTTGGGGCAGATTTTGAATTCAAATTCCTCTAGTTTGAAATTTCAAATCTTTCCTAAAGTTACTAAACCTATCTTAGGAAAGTTTCCTAAATTAAACCCTATTTGAATCTCAAATCAATTAGGATTTAATTACAACTTTCCTAATCTCTAAGTCTTAAAATAGCAATCCAAATCTCCTCCATAAATCCCTTCAAGCCCATCATGCGCCGACCCTATCCCGCCCCTCCTCTCTTCCATCCTTGTTCACATTGATTCCGTTTCCTAATTTGCGATTTGACAATTTTAGGTAACTCAAGACTTTTCCAAAATTCAAATAGAATTTGAAAAGTTGATTAAAATATCTTTCCTATTTTTGGAAACTTTTGAAAACCTTGTCTTTTAAATTTAAATTAATTTAGAATGAAATATCTCATTCTAAATTTGAGTCGTTAATTTAAGGAGGCATTAAAAGCTCCCTTAATCATCCTCCCAAGCCTTGGATGCCGCCGGCCCTTATAGGGAAAATTTAGGAATCCTAAAACCAAGTCCTCACTTTGGAAACAATTCAAAATCTCCCCTCCTCGCTGTGGCTGAATTCTCCCCTAGCCCCACCTATTCAATTTACTTCCAATAAAAGAACTCCACTTGGAAGTGCCATCCCACCCAATCCTCTCTTGCCGCCGCCCCCCTTTTGCTATTTTTTCTTCCTTTAATTATTTTCAACTAAGAAGATAATTAGGAAGTATTAAATTAGTTTTCCCTCCAACTCCCCTCCACAAAATCTGAACCTAATTTTTCCTAGCCTCCCTCTCTTGGCCGGCTACTTTCTCTTGCCTTCTCCTACTTGAATTGTTGAAGGAAGCCCCTTTTTCTTGAAGGTTTCTTCAATGCGAGCAAATGATCAATATTTTCAACACTTCGATGCTTGGATGAGATCTCTTCTCCTCCAATTAAGCCTTCACGAGAAACTACGTCAAACTTCGTCAACACATCGCCTACTTGTCTCTGGATTTTGATAAGGGTGAACTTCTTCCCCTTTTTATTTACTTCTCTAACCCCCCTAATCTTGTAGGTGATGGAGATTCACAAGGAGATGGGCTTCACCATTGCCTAAGCTTAGTAAACATAGGATTTTGCTTCGTCGTTGCCAAAGCTTGGTAAACGTAGGATTGAGTGCACTTTATTTGCTTCTAACCTTATTATTAGATTAGGGATTTCTGTTGAAGGCTATTCTATTTGCATGACTTATTTTTTTATGTTGTTTTGATAATCCAAGTGCTTAGTGTGCAACTTAGCCTAAACGGAAGTGATCGCTCTTATGTTTTATTTGATCATTTAATTTGCTAATAGTTCTAATCTTAATTGCTCTTATCAAGAAATCGTGCAAATTCTTTTACGTTCATTTCTAAGCATTTAGTTCTACATCAATTTTCTTCCCTTAGAATTGGGGAGTACGGATGTCATCTTGTGGATGAAATGACTGCAAACCTTAGGGGAGACCAAGGTAAATTGGGGAGCACTGAGGATGGAATCGGTGTTGGGGGAAAGGAGAATAGTGATACTGGGCGATGCCGGGTTGTCAGGGCGGGAGTATCTCTCAAATCCATGATCAGAATCATATAGGAGGAGGGAGGTGGATATTTGGTGGAATTGCAATGCTTGGAGAGGGTCAATGTGGGGGAAGAGGGAGACATTCCTCTTGTAGTGTAACCAGTCATACAACAGTTCAGTGAGGTGTTCTAGCCACCTCAAGGGTTACTACCATTCAAAGAATAGGAGCATGCAATTCTTCTAAAGGAGGGGGTGTCATCGATTAGTGTATGACTCTATCGCTACCCTTAAATTCAGAAGGATGAAATTAAGAAGCTGATTAGGGAGATCTTGGAGGCTGGGATCATCAAACAAAGTGTCAGACCTTTCTCTAGTTCAATATTACTAGTCAAAAAGAAGGATGGGAGCTGGAGGTTTTGTGTGGATTACAGGGTGTTGAATAAGGAGATTGTATCAGATAAATTTCCCATTCCTGTGATTGACGAGCTTTTGGATGAATTGTATGGAGCAGTGATATTCTCCAAATTGGATTTGAAGTTAGGATACCATCAGATTCGAATGAGGGAGGAAGATATCTCAAAGACAACATTCAAGACACCTGAGGGGCATTATGAGTTTCTAGTTATGCTATTTGGGCTAACCAACACCCCCACTACTTTCAGTCACTGATGAACATGATGTTCAGACAAATCTCTGGAAGTTTGTTCTGGTGTTTTTTGATGACATATTGGTGTACAGCAGAATTGAGGAGGAGCATCTGAAGTACTTGAAGTTGGTCTTGGGAGTTCTACAGGAACATTAGCTGAGGGCCAACCTGAAGAAGTGCTGCTTTACCTAGACCAGTGTAGAGTACTTGAGTCATATCATAGTTTAAAATTGCGCAATCCGAGGCGCGCCTTTGCGCAATTTGCTCCAAAATAGCCTCAAAGCCTAGGCAATTCTCAGGCATCATGAGGCGTACGCCTCAGGTGGAGTGAGGCGCGTCTCATTAGTGTTATTGCGCAATTTCCTTTGAGGTGTACGCCTCTAATATGGGGCCCACTTACTTAAAAACCTCTTAAATTCTTCCTTATACCCACTTACCCAACCGAAGACCCACTTACCCGACCGAAGATGTCAACTGAAGCCGCGCAAGAAGCACGCAAACGCCCGATCCGGCTCTCTCGCACATTTCCGCCTCCTCTCCCGCCGGCGTCGCCTCTCGCTGGTGAGTCCTTTAATTCCGGCTGCCCCTCTACATCACTTCTTTAAGTGTTCTTAGTTTTTTTTTTTTTTTTTAAGTTTAGGGTTTGATTTTTCAACTTATAGGAAAGCTAGGGTCATAGTTCTCGGTACCGCTATGTACATGCTCGGTACCGCTAGGTGCATGCTCGGTATCGCTAGGTACATACTCGGTACCACTATATACATGCTCGGTACCGCTAGATACATGCTCGGTACCATTAGGTATCTTTCCATGCAAACGATTTACGAACTTTAAAAATAAGCAGAACTTCAAAATTACTCTTACAAATAAAATTGTTAGTGTCGAACACCAGGTCGAATCCCGCCAGGGGGCAGCGCCCCCTTGGATCTCCGGCAGCCCTGCATATTGTTGTATTCATCATCTTTAGTAATAGTTGTTAGTGTTAATCTGCTTCTTCATGAGTGCATGCTTTGATTGAGAGACATTGGACTCTATAGGAGAGGAGGAAGGGGTGAGCACTTTAAATGTGAATTCTTGTCTCGTGGACAATATTATTTCATATTCATGCTTATTATTTTATATTTTTTTTGTGTTTTATTTTGCATTTGTGCTTTAGGAAACATGGTTAGGGACAAGAAAAAGACAAATATGTCATTGCGGTGTGATCTTTCTTGGAAATACAATTGGAGAAGAAGATTCTCTTGAAGACCCATTTAGTGATGGGACATGATTTGATTTAATATGTTCTTTCTTATTTGTACTTTGGGAGTTTTGATAGACTTATATTTTATGGTTATGTATTTTGGGATATGATTTGATTGCATCAATTTTTTTTTACTTTATACTAATTTCACTTGTCATTTAGATGTTTTTATTGTATGATAGAATCTTACTATTATTTACCTGCTAAAACTCTTAAATTCTCATTTACGTAATTCTTCGTCCATGAGGCTTATGCCTCGCCTCACTGACAAAAAACGCCTCGAGTCTTATTTACGTAATTTTAAACCTTGGGTCATATTATGTCCAAGGAAGGGGTGGCGATATATCAGCCAAAGGTGGAGGCTATGTTGAGATGACCTTGCCTAAGAATTTGAAGGAGTTGAGAGGATTCTTAGGTATGACGGGGTACTACAGGAGATTTGTAAAAGGGTACAACACTATAGCATGGTCACTAACAGAGCAACTAAAGAAATATGGATTCTTATGAGGATAGATAGTCATAACAACATGTGAGAAACTAAATAAGGCTAAGACCACTATACCGGTCTTAGCTTTACCAGACTTCACTCAGGCCTTCATAGTGGAGATAGATGCTTCAGGATACAGATTGGAGGCAATACTCATGCAGGATTGGCGACCCATTGCCTACTTCAGCCAGGTGTTGGCAGCCATAGCCGGGTTGAAATCAGTCCATGAGAGGGAGTTGATGGCCATTGTCTTAGCCATCCAGAAGTGACAACCCTACATGTTAGGTAGGCATTTCATTGTCAGAACAAATCAGAGGAGCCTGAATACTTTTTGGAGCAGCGGATGGCCACTGAGGAGCATCAGAGGTGGCTGTCCAAATTGTTGGGGTATGATTTCTAAATCCAGTATAGACCATGAGGGGAGAACACGGCGGCAGATGCCTTGTCTAGATGTATGGAGAAGCTACAGACAGTGGCAGTGTTTGTTCCTTTGATGCTGGATCGGGAGGCCATTAGGGAGGAGAGCGCGAGGGATGAAGATTTGGGGAAGATCAAGACAAATTTACTGAGGGAAGATGGTAGCCACCCAGGATGCTCAGTGGAGGGTGACAGATTGCTGTATCAGGGGAGATTCGTGATACACATGACCTCAATCCACATCCCAAACTACTCCAGGAATTTCATGTAAGCGTGGTTGGGGGGCCATTAAGGGGTGCAGAAGACCAACATGAGGTTAGCTTCAGAGCTTTATTGGAAGGGAATGCATAGAGATATAGAGGAGATGGTGGCCATGTGTGAGATCTATTAGCGGAACAAATACCTGGCTGTGCCACCAGAGGGACTACTACAGCCATTGGCATTACCGGGATGACTATGGGAGGAGTTATCCATGGACTTCATAGATGGGCTGCCCCGTTCAGAAGGCTTCACAGTGATTTTGGTGGTGGTGGATAGATTGAGCAAGTATGTTTATTTCATTCCCCTCCGACATCCTTACACCGCGGTGACAGTGGCTTCAGTTTTCATGAGAGAGGTGATTAGATTGCATGGGGTACCAGATGCAATCGTATCAGATAGAGATAAGGTCTTCCTTAGCCACTTTTGGAGGGACTAGGGAGTTGTTCAAATTACATGGGACAGTTCTGAAGAGGAGCATTGCTTACCACCCACAGACGGATGGCCAAACGGAAGTGGTCAACAAGAGCGTGGAGACCTACTTGAGATGCTTTGTGTCGGAGACACCCAAACTATGGCCAAGTGGCTATCATGGGCGCAGTATTGGCACATCACCTCTTTTCATTCTGCTTCTCAGATGACCCCATTCAAGGTGTTGTATGGAAGGGATCCTCCTCACTTGGTGCACTTGGAAGTAGCAGTACTCCAGTTTCTTCAGTGGATGAGTACTTGGGGGAGAGGGATAGAGTGTTAGAGGAGCTGAATAAACATCTACTAAGAGCTCAACAAATTATGAAGAAACAAGCTGATGGGCATAAGAAGGACATACAGTTTGAAGTAGGAGAGAGGATGTTCTTGAAGCTCCGACCATACAGACAAAAGACTGTCGCCAACAGGAGAAATGAGAACCTCGCTCCAAGATACTTTGAACCTTATGTATTATTGGAAAATATTAAAGCGGCAGCATATCGGTTGAAACTACAATCCACGACGACTATTCATTCAGTTTTCCATGTATCACAGCTGAGAAGATCCATTGGAGATTATATAGCCAGCTCGGAATTACCAACAACACTTACTGAGGATTTGGATGTGATTTTGGAACCCTTAGAGTTGGAGCTTCGCTAGAAAGAAGATGGAGCTAAGGAAGTGCTAATCAAGTGGAGGAATCCGCCTAACTATAATGCCACGTGGGAACTATACGAGATGGTGAAACAGCAGTTTCCTAGTTTTCACCTTGAGGACAAGGTGATTCTTTGGTAGGGTGGTATTGTTAGGCCGGTTCATCTTGAATCGGCCCAACCAGCCCAGAAGCCGGCTCAAGTATACAGGAGGCGGAACATGTTCGCCTCCTTAGGAACTTGCCGTCCACAATAGTGGGCCCCACTTGGAACAATTTGTGGGGAGAGGATTGGGCGGCTAGGGTGAGAGGAAAATTTTAAATTATGGATGTTTGAATTAGGGAATTATTGTATTAATAGTATGGCTTGTTTAGGATTAGGGTTATGCATGATTATTCGGTTCTTTGGAGTTTTCTCTTGGTGTCTTGGGCTCTAGAACTTGTTCTAGAGATTGGGAGAGAATGATCCTCCTCTCGAATTGAGAATTAATTGTATATTCGCTTTGGATTTCCCTAATATAATCCATTGATTTTGGATTGTTTTCATCACGTTCTTGTGTGTTTTCTCACTGTTTTTATCAATTATTGCTAGGGTTGCTTGCGAACTAAAGTATTTCCTCTTGGATTACTTGCGAACTCAAGTATTTCCTATGAAGTTGTTGCTAGTCTTGATATTGGAAGCTTGAATCTTAAAATTGAAGACTTGCTCTGATACTGATTGATGAAGCCACCAATAAAATGATTTGTTTGTGTCAGTATGAGCATAACTTGGGAAAATGGTGCAAAACCCTATGGGGAGAAATGAGAAATAATATTTGGGGGATGGATTTCAATCATCTTCCTTCATGCATAAGGGTCCTATATACAATGCTAAAAGGAAAAATTTTCACACATGCTCAAAGCCCCACATGCTTTATGAACAAGTTTAAATGAAATATTAGATCAAATGATCATGATTTTCAACTAAATTTTATATCATTATGGTTGGATTCGTTTGTGACTGCATCATTTGCATTACATATAGTTTTGAAGCAATTTCTGAAAAAGTTAAGGTTTTTTAATATTTTTATTGGACCCAAACATTTTTAGAAAGCTTAGGGTAGACTTGTAATTTTTAAATAATCTTAATGTAAATTTATAGTGTTGAGATTTTTGAGTTGTTGATCAATCTCACATTTTGATGTGATGTACCTAAGAGTTGTTGAGTGGCACTAATGTGGAAAGCTTTTATTGATCTTCTTTTCCATATAAAACTAAGCACGAGACCATATATATAATCCTAATGGATCATATTGATAGTCTCTCAGAAAGGGGACATGTTTATGATCCTATAAACTATACATGAGGTATCCTCAAATGGGTTTGATTCATCATTTGCACATATATATATATACAGTTGCCTATCCATATATACAATAGCTTAGTTTCCTCATGCTTGTAGTTTTAATTCATGAACTTTGAATGAACTACTTATACTATCACTTAAATCACAAATGCGATTTGCATGCTTTTTTTGCTTTATCAGCTTGATTTTGATTTCTTTCATGAGGGAGGAGCTTAGGGAAGTGTTGGAACCAGGGTTGGCTTAATGCTGGCTTCCCCCTCCCAAATTTTGGTTAAACCTCAGTATATCTATGTATAGTATGAAAATTTTATTAATAAATTTTCTTTTATTTATAGAAAATATGAAAACTTTTCCATCCTTATGTTTAGGATAAATCCTTTCACCCCCTTTAATAAATTTTGTCGTTAATTGAGGCCATTCTTTTTGTATACTCGCTCAAATTCTGTATCTTTAAGGGGATTTTGTGAGTGCCAATGTGTTTTCCAATGATACTGTAAAGATGGGTTTTTATTTGTTTCTTTTGCACAGTAATGTATTTTGTTTAATTCTTCATGTTGAGATTTGCTTTGTCTGGAATCTAGAGATCTTGGAAGCTCTTTGTTGTATCCCCTACACTATGGGTTCCTAGGTGGCTAAGTCTTGAGGAAAAATGTTTTATATCTCTATCATGTAGCCCCTGTTTGAGGGGGCCTGGCGAGTGATCATTGGTCTCTAAACTCACACCAAGAAATAAGGGTATTGGTATAATTACTAGTATCAGTGCTTAGGCTAAGATTTGGGTCTCCTCTTCTACTCCCAAAAAAAAAAAAAAAAACATTGGTGATGACAGTAACCTAAGCTTAAATGGGTTAACAATGAGAGTTCTCAATCAGTCAAAAATATTAAGGTAGAGATGAGCATTGGTGTTGACTTCATCCCATTGTCTAGGATGGGCGGTAATCCGACATTAGTTGGTGAATTAACAACATAAGGGGCCTTTACTCCAGGGAGGGGTATTTATTAAGGAGAGGGTTGAGGGTTGTTTATTCAGGGCTTGAAATAGAAAAAGGACATAGCAGACAGAAGGCGTCTACAAATACTTTCTAAATACCCCTGCATGTGCACTGTAATCTGTATACACATAGGTACACTAAAGGGGAAAATACGATCTTAACCCGCATGGGCCCCGGCGAACATGTTATTGGTACACATGTGACGTCTAGGGATGCAGGCGGAGGTCAATGAATGAATGAAGGTCACTCATTAAAATCCCAAATATAAGTGAAATGTTGGTTCACTCACAAGCAACAATGCCTGTTGATTGAGATGGCAATACGGGAGACCAATAATGGAGGATTCGTCCCCACAAGCAAGTGCAAATACATCAATACCACCCGAGATTGGTGAAAGGGTGGATTCGATACAGAAACAATGGATCTTCTACAAAATACTTCCAGGAGGTCGTCGTAGAAGACATGTATCCCCTGCAAATAAAGAGGCTAATGAATGAATGAAGGTCATTCATTAAAATCCCAAATAGAAGTGAAATGTCGGTTCACTCACAAGCAACAATACGAACTCATACAAGTCACTACAGAAGATCTGCAATACATACAAATCCTCTACGAATACAAATGTATGTATAACATGCCATCTATGGGTAGATGCAGAAAGACTTTAGTAAATGCAGTATCCTGAAGTCAATTTCAGTCTATGAAGAAATACATCTACCTACTTAGATGCAGCAGTAGCGGATGTACTGAAAAGACCAAAAATCACAACAAAATGCATGAAGAATATGACAAGTACGAGCTCATACGATCCTAAGGCAGGAGATTAGTTAGTGCACTATGACCCGCCTATAAAAATCAACAAATAGTGCACGACAGTCTACCTGTAAGAAGCAGCGAACAATTCTATATAGAAGCTGCTACGCCACCGGATCTGCAACATTCGTACAAGCAGACAGAAGGCGTCCACAACTATATCAGAATACCCCTGCACGTGCACTATAAATTGTATACACATAGGTACACTAAAAGGGGTAAAAATAATTATAAAACCCGCATGGGCCCCGGCGAGCGTGTTATTGGTATACACGTGACTCTAGCTCACAAAAGAGCCAAATGCCTAGTCGAAAATATCACTAGGATCCATTCTCAAACAATCTTTTGCCAGTAAGGACGTGGTACGTGTCCTCTAACCGGCAGTTTCGCCGCCAAATGGCACTGCAGGTAAACGGTTATGACCCGGGGCCCTCTGAACCGAGTGGTTTTGCCGCCAAATGGCATCACAGATAGCGGTTATGGCCAGAGCCAATACGCTCCTTAATGGCGTTAAATCCTTGAGATATGAATCAATAGGATATGATCGATAGGGCACAAAGCCCTCTGTTAGCTAAGGTGAATTCAAATTTGTCCCCTTAGACAAACATTCAACCTCGGTCTACAAGGTTCCCTTGGACGAAGCAACCCATGACTGCCGACAAGGATCCTTCCGTCAGGTTGGGTCGACTACCTCCTCTGGCTAAGTAGACCAGGGACCACGATGGCCCGGGACAACGGAACCATGGGATCTTGATCGGGCCCATCATCCATTCCCCCACCATCCGCTTTAAGTACTAGGGGGTGAAATTTCATATTTTAAATATCAAACTTTTCAATACTTTCCAAATTCCCAAATCCAATTTCTACCAATATCTAAACCATTGCTGCTACTATATGCCAGATAACACGTATCTATACGTATCTGATCGACGACTAGCCTTAATCGAAAGTTCTCTCTCGTGATAGGGAGGGGTAATTAACTATAGGGGCTTGCGCCTATAGGAAACCAGAACTCAGATCATAAAGTCCTCGCAAAATGAGGGCGAAATCTCTGGGTAGTGTCTTATCTACAAACCCATCTGCCTTCCAAAATTTACCTCGGAACTTAGTTCGTTAAAACTCCCTCGCCGAATAAGAAAAGCGAGTGGAGGCCGAGGCCGAATTTTCGGAGCCCACAGACCTTCAACCAAATAGGCTTGTGTCTCTAATTAAAGATGGATAGAGCAGAAGGAATTATGATTTTTCCGCTTTGGATGATTGTTTTTACAATTTGGTTGGCTTTATTAATAGTGTCTAAAAAAAACATACTTATTTATGATTTCAACAAAATAAGGGGACCTTACTTATATTTCTAGACGTGTTTTTTTTTTCAGCAAAGAGGCAGCTGTTGATTCACTAGCCCCTATTGGCTAGATCATATATATGGTCATCAGATGATACATATGGTCCGCTGATTTCCTGTCGGGTGCAATGTTGATGCATTTTTCGTCCCGACTCGACTCAAATCGAGTCAATTTGGACTTCATTGGTTCGATCAAATCCGATTCGCTAAATCGGACCTCGAACCTAAATCGCCTCGATTCACAATCAAATTTGATCAAATTAAATGCAATTAATCCCAATTAAAATCTAATCGATCAAAATTTACCCAAATCATTCCAAATCGAACCCAAATTAGCCTCGTCCAAATTTGATGCAATTTGGCGCTAATTTGAGTCCAACTTCGCTGAATTGGCTCGATCATACCCGATTGAACCTAAACTGACCCAAATTGGTTCGGATCGAGTCCAAATCGGGCTCAATATCAGCCCAATTTGTCAAATCTGAGTTCAATTGACTTTCCAAATTTATAAGTCAGATCATACGACTCAGATTTTTTGAAAATCTCACTCTATTTCCCGGTCCTCGGATATACGAAAATCCAGCAGTAGGATCCTTTGACTTTTGTGTTTAGAGAGAGTAGGAGGCGAGAGTGGGTCATTCGACTTGTGTGTGGTATCTAACCCAAAGACCGAGCATAGCGGGAGAGGATTCCTCCATTCCCTACGGGCAAGAGCAATCGGGAGGAAGGGTCGAACCTAGGTGGTTTTCTTCCATGCATTTCCAACCGAAGGAAAGTGGGCAAATGGGGGGTAGGGCTTTGGCGTGCATGAGCTTCAGCCTGTTTTTGTCCGTCCGAGTGAATCAGAGGGATCAAGGGAGGTGGACGAGCCTCCTGTGTGCATTTGGGGTGGGGAAGGCGAGAGGTGGAGGCTCGTGGACTTCCCGCATGCATGCATCTGGGTCGATCGAACGCCTCTTTGTGCGCATTCCTTCTTGATCGAGAGGAAGGGAGTTCGAACGGGTGGGGGGACCGAGCGCCAGGTGGAGAACTCTATTTCCTGCAACATACCTCTCCTTTCTGTTGGCTCGTATGCTGAAACAAAATCAAATCCACGTACCTGTCATGACCGGCCGAACCTATCCAGCATATCCCGCTGAAATCTCTGTGTATTCGGCGCCGATTCTATCAAATCCCGTAAATCCTACAGCTGCATCGATCCTCACCCGCTGGCATCGTTAAATGACCGAAGAGACGAGGCCTTCGGCCTGGGGGGGGGGGGGGGGCGGCTGTGTTTTGTCCCTCTACCCTGGGGGGCTCGCTAGTTTTGGCTCTCTCGATCTCTCCCGCTCGCTGCTTCTTCCCACTCGACGAGAGCCTCAAACTTCGGCCCTAGCTTCTGCGATCGAGCCTCCTTCCCATACGCACACAACCCCACTTCTCTCGCAGACGAAGCCTCTGACCCTAAACTTTCTCACACGCGACTGACCCCGTCTCCCTCTGTTTTGAACCCCTGCCTGCGTCGATCTCTTGCACAAGCCGAGAGCTTCTACTTTCCTCAACCAAACTCCTGAATCCCCTTTACCTCTTGTTCTCTGCCGAACCCCTACTCGTCGAAGCTCTCAAAGCCGCAAGCCAGAATTCTCATTGCCAAGCCTCCTGCTCGACTCTTCGTTCTCCTCCGATCCTAGCCCTCAACCCGTTGAAGCCTCCACCCGCAAGCTCTAAGCCACGATCTCCCTTCTCCTTATCCGACTCCTGCTCCTTGCCGACTAGAGAGAGTAATCCCTCTCTTAATCATTCTCCTAATCCCTCTCTGCATGACAGGAAGAAATCCGGTGCGACGCATGCGACGAGGCAGGTAAGCCTAGTGCACGCTTTTCTTAGCGTGGCCAGGACAACTCTAAGTACCCGTACGCGACTCTGTACCTGCGGGGAAACGACTGCTCTTTTCTTGTAACAGGTAACGAAGACCCATACACGCTTTTCTTAGCGTGGTGGAGACAAAGACTTTACACGGCTGATGTCCTCGTACGAGGGCACCTACCATACATGCTTTTCTTAGCATGATGGGAAAGACCCAATTTTTTGTAGTTTTCCCCTAAAAGGGGGAGACGCCAGGAGGTTGCAGAAATTTCTGGTGAATATATGACTACACTCAGACCTGTTTTGGGAATCAAATGAACATGAACTATGGACTTGTGGACCTAAATCTGAAAAAAAAATTTAAATGATTCCTAAATGTCAAATCCAAATAAAACAAGATCAAATTGGAGTCAAATCCAAATCAATTTGGACATATAATTGAACTTGCAAGGATTTGCAAATTTAAACCAAACAAAATGGCAAGAGGACCTGAACTTGTACATTGAACTAGAACCTGAACTCAAATGAGACACAACAGATTCGAACTCAAAGCAGAAGCTTGTGGACATTGAATTTGAATTGGGTATTATCAAGTTGAACTTGAATGCAGGAGACTTTGACATGGAGCCTTTGAACAATGCAGAGCAAATCATAGATGAGCATATTAATTATGACAAATAATATAAGCTCGCTAACGGTCATGTACAAGAAGTGCAGTGTGCTTGAAAGTAATAGTAGAAGAGATGCGATGAAGAAAGATGCCAGGGCATTCCTGCAACCTACAATACTTTTGCAACAAATAAGAACCCAATATGCAGTGGATCCCGGTTGACCCTAACCCGAATTTTTTCGGGTCGGGTTCGGGTTGTCTTTCAGGTTGTGTCAAAAATTGACACCCCTAGGTAACTCGATGTATGAAAAAGTACACCCCCCTGGCAGAAGGGAAGGGATGTTTGGACAAATTAGAACTAATCTTGCTGGTGTTCCAAAGTTTCTTCTTAGTCCTATACTTAAGAAGAAAACATATATGGTGTCCACAAATACTTGAAGTAACAATTCTATTCACTAAAGAGCTTGAAAAGAGTCCCTTTCAAGGCAGTGGCCCCGAATTTCAAGAAGGACCTCCCCAGTGAATGAGAAAAGGGGAGTCAACATCAAGATGATGAGATGCCTCATTTTATCCAAATAATAACTCCACCGGATCTGCAACATTTATAAAAGCAAATAGAAGGCGTCAACAATCTACAATACACCGCCACCGGATCCGCAACACTCGTATTAGCGGACATAAGGCATATATAATCCCTCAAATGAAATATTGCGTTCATTCAAATGATAATTACCTACACAACTAAAATATTTCAAAGTATCTTTGCACGTGCACCTTAGTTTGTATACACATAGGTACACAAAAGAGTATGTCCAATCAATGAAATCCTCAAGCCCCGCATGAGCCCCGACGAGCGTATTATTGGTACACACGTGACGCCTAGGGATGCTGCGCGGGTCAATAAGTGAATTCAAGTTCGAACCCGATCCTTCTATGCGGATCAATAGGAGTTGATAGGGTTCGAACCTTCAAACAAATACACAGTTGTGGCAATCAGTGTATTACATTCATATTAGGCCTTCAATGTCTATAATCAAAAGAGTTAATTAATAAAAGACATAAAACCTATGAAACCTGATCCTCCTAAGCAGGTAAATAGGAATAGACAGGTTCGAATCATCGAATAAATATGCGGTCATGAAATCGACCAGAATATTTATTTTATACATTCATATTAGGCCTTCAAGGCCTATAACAAAAGAAATTCATTCACAAAGGCACAAAGCCTACGAAACACGATCCTTTATCGATAACTCGACAGAGTCGACAAGGTCCAGTCAATGAAATGGAAATGACCCCAAAGTACACCCCGATGATGGCCGTGTTGAATAGAAAATCTCAACCGGAGGGGTTAATTTCAAATAGTCTGAAATGCCACCCAAATACTCATGAAATCCAATCCAAAATACCAAAAACTCAAATATTTAAAATTGAAATAATCCATCAAACCACTAAAAGCACAATCCATCCACCTCCGCAACAATTTGCCGAGGTGGATAAATTAAAATTTACTTAAGCTCACATAGAGCTAAATGCCTGGTCGAAAATATCACTAGGATCCATTCTCAAACAATCTCCTGCCAGTAAGGACGTGGTACGTGTCATCTAACCGGCAGTTTTGCCGCCAAATGGAACCGCAGGATAAACGGTTATGACCCTGGGCCATTTGAACCGAGTGGTTTTGTTGCCAAAGGGCACCATGAAATATCGATTATAGCCTGAGCCATTACATTCCTTATTGGCATCAAATCCTTGAGATATGAATCAATGCGATATAATCGATAAGGCACAAAGCCCTCTGTTAGCTAAGGTGAATTCAAATTTGTCCCCTTAGACAAACATTCACCCCAGGTCTATAAGGTCCCCTTGAACGAAACAACCCATGGCTGCCGACAAGGATCCTTCTGTCAGGTTGGGTCGACTACCTCCTCTGACTAAGTGGACCAGGGACCACGATGGCACGAGACGATGGAACCAAGGGATCTTGATCGGGTCCATCATCCATTCCCCCACCATCCGCTTTAAGTGAAAGATGGTGCAATTTCAAATTTTAAATATCAAATCTTCATATTCTCAACCATTTCCAAAATCTCCAAATCCTAAGCCCATTGCTGCTACTATATGCATGATACTATGTATCTATAGATATAATGTATCTGATTGACGACTAGCCTTAATCGAAAGTTCTCTCTCGTTATCGGGAGGGGTAATTAACTATAGGGGTTTGCGCCTATAGGAAACCAGAACTCAGATTATAAAGTCCTTGCAAAATGAGGGTGAAATCTCTGGGTAGTGTCTTATCTAACAAACACATCTGTCTTCCCAAAATTTACCCCGGAACCTAATTCCCTTAAAACTCCCCCGCCAAAGAAAAAAGCAAGAAAATGCGGGCGGAAGCCAGGGCCGAATTTTCGGAGCCCACACTTTCTCTCTTCCAATTGAAAGAAAACTTCCTTCCTCCTGTTACTGTTGTCTCTCATTCAAATAGGGAGGGAAGTGGAAAATATTGAGTTAGAGAGGCTTCTGAGGGGTTTGGAGATTGAGGGCTCATTGTAGGTTCTTTTTCTTTTCTCCACCAAGTCCGGCGAACTCGTGGCGATGAAATCAGCCACCCGGAACATTCTTGATAGCATATTTCGCCTTTCCTTCAGTTTCTCGCCTTTGCAAGGTGAGTGGATAGTGGGATGTGTCGTGACTACCCGGCGAGTTAAAATCGTTCAAAAACTTACTGAAAACTAGGTCTCTAAGCCTCTTAGTGTGCATTTGACGTTCCAAATGCCTTGGGTCCCTAAAAAACCATGCACTATGTTTTCCAAAACCCAAAATAAGTCCCTATTTGTTGTCCTCTATGCAAAATAGTGGAAATGCAGTGATTTCCACTTGTTTCCTCTTATGTGAGAGCCCGAGAAGGATACCAATGAGCGTATGTTTGCCCGATCGGCAATGCTTAAAGTTGCGCAATTGAGTATTGAGGCTTTTTTGTTCATGAGGTGAGGCGTAAACTTCAAGGCATTTTGAGGCATAAGCCTTAAAATCAAAAAATTGTGTAAAGTGATAATAAATGTCAAGAGTGATTTTTTATATAATACTTAAATAATATATTAACTGATGACATATTAACTTCCTATTAAATTATGAATTAACAATACATACATACAAAACAAAAAATTGCACAAGATATAAAGTGACAAGTGATAAATTGTGTGAAATAGAATTAAAAGTCAAATATTATAAGAGCAAAACAATATTAAATATACAAATTGCATAAAAGTATCATATAACATCAAGTTCAACTCTAAATTTCTTCTTTCTCAATCCTTTACTCATTTTACATTTAATTCCTAATGAAAGATGAAATAGTTGGCAACAACTTAGGAATCATTTGCACTATTATTGCTGAGGTGGTCTTTATCTAAGTTGTCGTCATAACAAATCGGTTAATCCCCTGCCTCATTTTGTAGAGTCGAATGCCTCCCAATATGTTTCTTTTTAATTTATATCAATCATGTTCATCTTTTAGAAATATTTTCATCAACATACATATGAGATTAATGCTCCAAAATTTTTGGAGTGGTGGTGTACAGCTTTTAAGTGATTGTTAGTGACAGCTACGATGTTGTTGGTTGCGGCGAAGGCCGCGGGCTGGATTAAGAGGAAATTGTTACACTCAAATGTACATGAAGGCGTGATTTATGTTAGTTTTAACAAAAAAAATATATAAATAGGGTGAGGTGTAAGCCTCACACTAGCGAGGTGAGGCGTGACTCAACCAAGCTGAGGTGCAAGCCTCATAAAAAAATTAGAGGCGTAAGCCTCGAGGCGTAATCCTCGAGGCGTTTATCACTAGAATTGCGCCGAGGCGGGTGTCAAGTCGAGCCTTATATTGCGCAATTTTAAACAATGCGGATTGGTATTTGGCAACTTTCAATGCTTGGTTGCATTCATATTGCATGCCTAGTCATTGCTCAGGCTAGATGTTGACATTTAATCCTTAATCCAATGTCAATATATATGATCCAAGTGTGTAAGTTGCATGTGATGTTTTCTTTTCCTAAAATCACATATCATGATAAACTTGGTAAAAGGTTTAGGAGAGTTTGCATTTTAAATTTGAAAGCCTCTAAAGTTTGGTGAATGCTTATGATGAATTTGTTGACTAAGAAAAAAGAGATGTTCATATGATCAAATCATTATGAGATCTATCATAGGCCTCAAAAGGCCTATGCCATAAATATCATAATGTATATGGTTACCCATATTTATGGTTGACATTCTTGCCAAATCTGTGGCACCATGGTGGCAATCATCATTTCCTTGAAATAATCCTCAACCTTTAGAAGTTTGGAAGGCAACTAAATAGGTTCATTTTATTCTAAAATAAATTTAAGATGTAGTATGGGCCCTCAAAGGTCCATGAACACTCATGTTTAGAGTTATTTAATCCTGACCTAAAAAGACCTAGTTAGAAAATATTAAGAATGACCTTTCTTTATTAGATTTAAATGAGAATTTGACCTTTAATAGGACACAATGGAGAAAAAAGATTCATGTAGCCGACCCCACATAGTGGGATAAAGGCTTGATGTTGTTGTTGTATATAACCTCAAATTAGAGGTTTGAAGTGAAACGATCAAAACATATACATGTTGTGGGCCGTTTGCTAACTCATTTACTAAAATTTTACAAATCTATAAGCATACTATTTAATTCCTAAATGCTTGTAAAGCATAGGTGGAATAATCCATGGACTTCAAAGATTTATGGATTATATCGCATCTTATTTTAGAATTATTTAAGTATGATTAATGTGATTTACGAAATTGAAAGGTTTGAGTGCAACATTAATCAAGTTGAGCATATGATAAATCTCCTAAAAATGATAAATCATATGCATGCATTTCTAGGTTCTTTAAATCATACCAAATTTGATTTTAAAAGCTCTTAGAAGTTGTAGGAAATAATCTTCCCTCCAGAGTCCAAAACACTCTTCCAAAATCTAGAGAGCTCTCTTTCGAATGCTTTTTTCCCTCATGTGCAACATTGTACAGCCTCTCTAAAGCTCCAAATGTTCTATTCATGAATCATTGGATCTTAGAACCTAATTCTAAGTCATCCCATTTTTGTTGAAACACAAACAACAAACAATCATTTTCATCATGCATAATATTTAGAGTATCCTGAAGGCTTGAAGTGTTATATTGCATGAATTATAGCATACCATAGGAGCTCTCTTGTCGATTCTCCTCCTCCTCATGCATGATGATTTGAAGCCTCCCAAAGCGCCAAACACATTATTGGATGAATCATTAAACTTTAGAGCCAAATCCTAAGTTCTTCTGGACCCGATTGTTCAATCCAAAATCAATAGTTGATCCCTTTGACATAGGATCCAAGTCCTAGTTTCCATTTACTTAGCCTAAATTAAGTGAATGATCACCTCTCCTTGAACACCAAATGTTCAAAGAGCATCCTCAACTTGCAATCCTTAAATTGCATTTCTCCTCTCATTTGCCTAGACCTGAATTAGCCAAATGTACATCCATCTTTTTGAATACAAAAATCCTCTCGATTTGTAGCCTCAAAGCTACAAATCTCCTCTCACTTTTATGGGCTCCAAATGCTTTAGAAGATCTCCAACCTTAGCTCAAAAGCTTTAGGTCCATTTTCTCCTCTTTCATCCTCCAAGTTATAGGAGATTTCTTTCTCTTTAGCTCCAAAAAGTTAAGGAGAATTCTCCAAAATTTAGCACAAAAGCTATATGTTGGACATCCTCTTTTTCTCCAGTTAGCTTCAAAAGCTAAAGGGAATTCCCTTATACCCTAAGCAAAAAAAGCTGTATGTTGGATTGCTCCAAAAGCCCAAAAGCTATATGTTGGATTCCTCTATCCCCCTCTTCTTAGCTCCAAAATCTATGGAAGATCTTCCAACCCCTAGCACAAAAAGTTGTGTGTTGGTCATCTCCTTAGATCTAAAATCTAAGCAGCCTTTCACTTAATATAACAAATGATTTTCTCCTTTCATGACATTTAAAATACATAAACTTTAGATGTCCTATAGGAGCCTTCCTTTGTTGAAATTTACCTTACCAAATTAGATGAATTTCACAAAGTCCTAAATGGAACTCTTAAGTATAGTCATCTTATATTATTAGATAAACATTCATCTCTTATCCAAACACTAAAAGAACTCTTAAAATCTCTAAAATTGGCTAAGTTTTTTTTGATACTATGATTAATCATCTCAACCAAAAGGTGTGATGCTTGTATCATTGTATCTTAGGATTTCACAAGTAGCAGACTTGGCTCAAAGCAAGCAGTGATTGCTTTATCGATTTTTATAACCCTCCTAAATATGAAACACTTAAAAGCTAAATAAAATATTTAAGTCACAAATAACTTAAAGAGAAATTATCACTGGATTAAGATTAAACGTCTTCTTTCTTCAATAAAACAAAAACATCCTTTATAGTGTGACATGCCACACAGCCACTAACACTTAGGTGCACACCCCTAGACATGCTAAGATTAAGATTTTTCTTTTATGAGCATGTGATTGATGTTTTGATATGCCTTTTTTATTATTTGTGTTGTTGGTACTTATCCTTAAGTGGTTAATATATAAATATATATACATGCTCTTTTTGCAGGTGGCTATGTCTAAGAGGGGTTGTAATAAATAATAAATAAAAATTCTTGCTCACAGATGCTGCTGAACATCCCCCCCCCCAAACCCCAAACAAAAAAAAGAGAGGCATGATCAATAAAATAAAAGTAGGGCTTAATACTTTAAGTGTCAGACAATTCTGGATGATTGTTTATGTTTTATATATAAACATGCTCCTAATCTTTCTCCTATTTTGCATATTTGAGTCTTCTATATTTTTATATGTATTTAATATATTTAGGTGTAGTTGAGCATGTAATGTATATTTAAAAGAAATGTAAATTAGGAGGATGAGCCTACCAAATGTGAATTCCAATACCTATCTAAAAATAAAACTTGAAGATCCCCACAGGCAGAGTTTGTAAAAATTTATATGGGTTGTATAATGACAGACAATTCAGCTGCCAACAATAATTGTAGTGACTTTGACATTTACATTCCTGCTTTAGTTGATATGTATATATATATATATATATATATGCCAACACGTGTTGATTATTTATTGTGTACGCATTAGAAATATCTGTTTTTCATAGGTTTCTTTTTTGTCTTTGTTTAAGGGTGGCCTAGACTTGTTTGATGCGGTAGGCTATAATAAAAACAACAACAGTTATTTATCCCACTATATGGGGATGGTTACATGAATCTTTTTCTCAATGATGTCTTGTTAAGAGTCAAATTCTCATCTAAATCTAATAAAGAAAGATCATTTTTAATATTTTCTAATATTTTCTAGTGGGATAAAGGCTTGTTGTTGTTGCTGTTGTTGTTTAAGTCTTTTTACATCCACCTCTACTTTCTTAACATAAGTCAAATCTAATACATATATTTTCCTAACCGGGTCATCAGAAGGCCGTCGTTTTATGTGACCAAACCATCTAAGATGACTCTCTCTAATCTTATTATCCATTGGAGTTACTCCAACCTTTTCACGTGTATGCTCATTCGTATCCTGTCTATAAGAGTGAAGCCACTCATCCACCTGAGCATTCTCATTTCTGCAACACTTAACTTAATATTATGCTTCTCTTTAAATAACCAACATTCTGCACCGTAAAGCATTGCAGGTCTCACTACCATCTTATAATATTTTCCCTTAAGTTTGAGAGGGATATTTCTATCACACAACAAGCCTGATGCATTCCTCCACTTCAACCATCAAACTTGAATTCTACTAATAATATCCCCATTTATTTCGCCTTCACTTTGAACAATAGACTCAAGGTATATACAACGTGTACTCTTACTAATGACTTGATTGCCCAAAGTCACAATCCCCACACTAGATCTATTATAACTAAAATTACACTTTATAAATTCAATTTTAGATTTACTAAAACGAAAGCCTTTAGACTCTAAGGTTAATCTCCATAATTCAAGTTTACCTTCATCTTACTCTATAATCTTATCAACAAGAAGAATATCATCAACAAAAAGAATACACCAGGGTACAACCTCTTGCAAATGTCTAGTGAGAACATCTATGACTAAAGCAAAAAAAATATGGGCTTAAGGCTGATCCTTGATGTAATCCAACTGAAATAGGAAAATACTTGGTCAAACCACCTTGTATTTGAACACAAGCAACAACCCCTATATACATATCCTTAATGACTTGTATAAAACATTATTAACCCCTTTCTTATGTAAAACTCTCCATAGCATTTCTTCAGGAATTTTATTATATGTTTTCTATAAATTAATAAAAATCATATATAAATTCTCTTCATTCTCTCTATATGTCGCCATCAAACCTCTAAATAAATGGATATCTTTCATAGTAGACCTACCTGACATGAATCCATATTGATTTTGAGAAACATTATTATCACACCACAACCTATGCTTGATAACTCTCTCCCAAAGTTTTAAAGTATGACTTAATTCCTATATAATTCACACAATCTCTTACATCACCTTTATTCTTAAAAATATGAATCAATACACTAATTCTCCACTCATCTGACATCTTTTTAGTCTTCAAAATAATATTATAAAGTTTAGTAAGCCAAGAAATTCCTTCATCTCCTAAGCATTTTAACATCTCTATTGGAATAAGAAATTTAGGTAGGCTCTTAGCATAAAATTAAATTTTCCACTCATTAAAAATGTAAACAATCTAAAAGCAACCTTAGGGGTCACATTTTTTCTAAATAAAAGAAAAATTGCTTGGCTAATTTCAAGGAGCAAAGTTTTTCAAAAATTTAAAATGATCATACATAGCCAAATGTGGCACATTTAGTTAGCATTCATTTAAGGACTAGATAACAAAAAATCTACTTTCTTTGTGAGTCAGCATTGTGCATAACCACATGATCAGGCATCTTAGCCTCAAAGTCAAGTTTTAAGCGCTACTTTTTAAGCAAAACAACATTCTTACTCTTTATATGCATTTGAGACTATATGATTTTAAAAGCATTTAGGTGGGTTAGCTGGTAGCTCTTTGTAGGCAGAATAATTAATCTAGAGGTCAGGATGGCCATGCCTCAGGTGAGGTGTAGTTTATAAGTCACTTATACTTCATGCCTCAGATGAAGTGTAGTTTATAATTTTTGGATTTGGTTAAATTATAAACTTGAAAATTATCAGTAATCAGATTGGGTTGATTTTGTGTTAATCATACCTTCTATCCTTGGGATGAGTAGTTTATAAATAGATGTTTTGAGGCATATAATTTTACAAATTTTATTTAAAAATTTTTCTCTAGTTATCAATCTTATGCGTAAGTTGAATATGCGATTCATTCAAGTTTGGTAAAAGTGTGCCTACCTAATTCTTGGGAAAGATATCTCCTTATATTGGCAGGAGGCTTGGATATCTTCTATGAACTTTTCCTTAATCCAATTTCTTCTACATGCTTTATTATGGTTACTTGTGTTCAAGACTTTATTCAAATTTGGCCTAACTGGGGTTCTACTTTTGGTTATTGAATTATAACTACTTGCTAATTTTGCATGATCAATTTCTTAGTTTCGTTTAAATTTTTTTTGATCATTACTTCTTGTTTTTATTTTTACATTTAAATAAGATTAAGTTTTTGGCTAATTTAATGGCTTGTGATCTATTTTTTCCAAGTTCTCTTGAGTGAATTGGATACATTGCTCATTCACATTGCATTTAAAAATCTTAACTCTAAATCTTGCTTCATAAAATGAGTGATAAACTTGCCCTATATGGACCCTTAGATTACTTGTTAGAAATTGGTGAAATCAACATAAGCACATAGTGAAAAAGAAGAACAGAAAAAATAAAATAAAATAACATTAGCTTACAAAACAAATAAGAATTTTATGCATGTTCATCCAATTAATGGCTGCATCATATTCTCATTGTGATAGAAAACACTTGAAGATTTCAAGAATTTTCTATCAATCTTTGGAAAACAGAGAAAATTCTCCACAATAATCCACACAAAATTAGAAAAACGGTTGATAATTTATATTATTTGACGAAATAGAAATGGAAAATACAAAGATACAATTAATCCTCTATTCGAGAGGAGGATCTCTCTCCCAAATCTCTAGACGCCGATAGAGCCCAAAAATTTAAGAGATATCAAATTTAAGCCAAATTCAAGATGCCATAACCTAGGAAAACAAATTATTTAATGCATACAATCCAAAAGAAAATCTCTAAACATCCATACATTCAAATTTCTCTTCTAACTCTCCCAAAAATTCTTCCTAAATAGCTCGGTTGGCCCGGGCGTGCGTTCGACGCGTACAACAGGCTGAAGTTCCACCTGTTTCGTCCGTAAGTCAGTCCTGTATGGACCGGCTGGACCGGTCTAACAATACTCCCCTTCCAAAGTTTCACCTTGTCCTCAAGGTGGAACAAACGAATCTGCTACTGAAACACTTGACTAATACCACTATACTGAAAAATGGACTGACATTAAATCGAACGATCCTTGCCTCGAGCATCTCCTTGATTAATCTCTCAATCTCTTTGTTCTGGATTTGAGGATGACGATATAGATGAACACTAATAGACGGGACTCCTTTCTTTAAGATGATAACATACTCACTTTCTCGCAAAGGATTCAACCCTTGAACTTGCTGGAACACCTCTCGATACTGTTGTAGGGTTGGTAGAATCAAGTCTGGTGGTTCTATCTTCTCCCCGTCTTTTTCCCTTTACAAATTCTGCAGCTCCATTAAAAGTCTCACTCCTTCACCATTTCCTTTTCTCTCTCCTTGGAAGTGGCTGCAAAAGTAGCATCCCCTCTTCTTCCCCCACTATTTCCACCTCCTGATTCTCTCTCATAATCCATATATTAGGGTTACTCCCATTTTCTTTGATGTTGTCGGTTTGGTTTGGTCCCAAGCAGCTTATTTATCATCTCCTCCATGATAGAAAATTTCTCATGGATGATTGAAAATAGTTTTTTAAAATCCGAAGTCTTTTCTACACATTCTGATTTCAATTGCCCAATCTCGCCTTCCAATACTTTTACTTTTCTTCCAGCCATGGGTGCTTGGATTGAACAGCTATGATACCAATTTGATAGGAAACACTTGAAGATTTTAAGAATTTCCTATCAATCTTTGAAAAATAGAAAAAAATTCTCCGCAAGAATCCACATACAATTGATCCTCTATGTGAGCGGAGGATCTATCTCTCCTTAATCTCAAGAAACCGCTAAAGCCCAAAAACCTAAGGGATCACAAATTTCAACCAAATTCAAGATGCTCTAACCCTAGGAAAACAAACTATTTAATGCATACAATGTAGAAGGAAATCTCTAACAGTCCCTACATTCAAATTTCCCTCCTAATTCCCCCAAAAATTTTTCCTAAACAACTTGGCTGGCCCGGGCATGCATTTGGCACGTACAGGAGGCGGAAGTTCTGCCTGTTTCGTCCGTAAGCCGGTCCTCCCATATGGACCGGTTGGATCGGTCCAGTGGACTGGTCTAACACATCGCTACAAAATTTTTTATGATTTATTGTGGAGAGTTACAGCTGAATTTATCTTTTTTCAACATAAGATGACCCCCTCTGTTTTTTTAAGAATTAAGAAAAAAAATTGGGCAACTTAAAATTACAACAAAAATCAAGATCCATAACTTAACATTATTTTGCAAGAAGCAAAATTCTATCCTTTGATTTATTAGATGAGTATCAAATGCTAAATTTAGAGGCTAATTTGTCCGAACTGGGCAGATTTTATGGAAATTTGCTTGTTTATTCTCTAGAATCGGCGCATCAAGCAATAATTTTAGCAAGTTTATTTGTTTTTATTAGTTTATTTATTTAATTTATATTATAATTTCAATACTTTGGGACATGCCTGTGATGATGGCTTTGATGGGGATGTATTTTTTATTTCCCAGTATTATGTTGATCTATATGTTTTGGAATAATGTTGGGACTATTTTTCCGTGTTTGGCTTTACAGGATTGTAACTGTTTCCGTGGCATTTTTGTTTCCGATTCTTTTAGTATATATATGGGGATATTTAGGTCAATTAAGACAAATTCTTCTGCACACTACATACATAAGAGTCGAACTCATGACCTCTTAATTGGTAGCCAAATCTCCTAACCAATAGACCAAAATGAGCTGTGTATGGCTGTTTTATAGGGCTATAGTTATGTATTTTTTGCTTGTAAATAAAGCAAATTGGCTTATTTATTAGTTTGAAATCTGTGAGCGTTAAGTTTTATTGTGAATTCTATACATTGCATGATTTTTTCTTGTATTAGGAGACTTCAACTCTAAACCGTTATCCCTCAGAATACTAGCAAGAGAATCTAGCTTTTGATGAACGCGGTGATTAATGATAGCGAATTCTGATGCCAACTTATAGGCATGCATTAACTAACATAACCCCTAAAAATGCTTCCAAAATAAATACTCTAAATAGTGGTGCCGTACTTCCCTTTGTGTGGAATGATTTGAGGAAGAATACTTCTCGGTTATATCCTAATAATACCATTTAAATGTGGCTTGTCTTTCAGGGTTCTAAATAGCTCTGTATAATTTTATTTAATAGCATTTTTTGTCAAATCTACAGATATGTGAACTTACACTTGGCTAATTTCAGGCTTAAATCACTTCATCAGACATGCCCCAAGGAGATGGATGCTTATGCTGGCTGCTTATACTACCACACTAACGAGTTCGAATTTTGTCGCAAAGAGCAGGAAGCTTTTGAGATGGCCTGCCCCTTGTCTGAGTAAGTCTGTTCCAATGAATTACACTACTATTATGAATAATCAGAAAGTATTTGAATCTTCAAACTCTTGGCAACTTCTGAAGCTTATATTGCGAATACATTGTATATGTTTCTGATTCTTTTCAGTTTACTGCAAAGAATAACTTCATTTACTCTGTTGACATCCATCTGTGGATATTTATGCTACTGCAAAGAGTTTTTTTTTTTTTGTGCTTTTTTCATTTTAGTAAGCTCTTTACCTATGGTGGCCATGGCGCTTTTATCTTTCTTGCTTTTGCCCAAAGAATGCCTGCCTGTTTTTATTCCAAGTTGTTCTGCTGTCATTCTGGTAGCTTTAATGGAGCCATGATGTGTTACTGATTGTTTTGAATTTTGATTTGGAATCAAAAAGTTTTTTTTTTTTTTTAATTTTTTTTTATACCTTTCTCGGCCTTTTGGCTAAGATCATGTGTAAAAAGTTATTTTTGTTTTATAAGTTTACCAAATTGTGAAAACTAAAAAAGGATATTCTGACCAAATTATTTATCAAAATAGTGCTCAAAATCATTAGATTTATATTGAGATAAGTATAACAAAATTTTTAATTGATTATTTATTTATTATATATCCATTTCAAATTATGCTATGTGAGCTATGCATGGTTTAGATTGCATAGCTCACTATGGAAGTGTTTCTGCAGGCTTAGTGGAAATTATGCTATGCAATCTAATAGTTATTATTATTATTATTATTATTATTATGAGCTACAAACATTTCTTATAAAAATATAAAAATTTAGCAGCATGTATTTGATTGATTTGAATGTTTTGATTGTAAAAGTTAGAAAATTGGATCAATCAAATTATTTTTAAATTAAAATAAAATAAATTGAACTTCAATTTGATCAATTAAATATGATTTTGGATTTTTCAAAATTTCATTAATTTCAATACTGAATCAAATTATTTTTAGTTTAAGTAATATATATTTAAAAAGAATATAAAATAATATTTGTTAAAATTTATAATTTTAGTGTGTTGAACAAATAATATTCAAGTTGATCCTTATTATACTTATTTATTTTTGTTGATTTCATTAATTAGATTTTATTATACCCTCATAAGGAGCAGGTGTTTCAGGCTTGTTATAAAAATCATGTCCCAATGAATTCAAATATGTTGAATTAAGCTTCATTTGTGATAGCTTCCTTATTGTTTTCTGAAGTAAATTTTCAATATAAAAATTTTTTGAAATAAAAATTTTTGTATTGCAAAATTGTTTTAGAAAGTAATAAAAAAAGTTGTCCTAAATGAAATCTTAATCTAAATACTTGATTGAGTTAATTGATTTTCTTAGGGAAAAAAATTATTTTGCTTCTTCAAATATAGCATTTGAACAAAAATCCTAAGTAATTCCATGTAGAATATCAACTAAGAATTCCATTAAAAAAATTATATCTAAACAAAATTTTATGTTCTGAAAAAGTAATACAAAATATAATATAAAATTAATGCAATGTATTTAAAATATTTAAAGTTATTTGATGAGAGTAAAATAAATGATGTGATTTTTTTTTTTGTTTGATTTGAAATAAAATAAGTGTGGTTGTAAAATAAAAAAGGGTGGTTAGTGGTTTGGTGGGCAGCAATGTAGCGACGATCAATGGTGATTGTGGTCGGCGGTAGGTAGGGGTAACCGATCAGTGGGGATTGCCAGCAGTGGATGGGCAGTTGATAAAAGATGTGGTAGTTGATGGTGGTAATAGCAAAGAATGTATAGTGCATTAGAAAATTAGTCAAATCTAATGATTTTCAAATGCATCAATATTGAAATAGATAACAAATTCTAAATTGACTAATGAATTGCAGTGCATTTTAAATTCACCTAACTAAACACTTGAATTCTTGATATGCTTGCATTTTGAATGTATTATGCAATAAATGCAGCCAACCGAACAACTCCTAAATATATTATAGATGATGATTTATTATGAGATGCAGGAGAAAATTCATTCTTAAATGCATTCATTATCATACATAAATATTAACATATTATTTTGATTTTTTTTTTTTTTAAAAATCTCAATTCAAGTAATAGTCTTCAGGAATAACTTCGTGCATCACTTATATTTTGTCAAAGTCAATGGATATATCATCAAAAAATTATATTGAGCGGGCACGAATCTCAAGGCAAAAAAAGAGATGAAAATTTTTTTTTTTTTTACAAGCGCATTCCATATACTATATAAATAGAAAAGATTCATAAAATAATCGAAATTTCTTCCAATTCTAAAATCTCAAGTTGGGATTCGAACCCTTGGTACGAATTATTCGTACAACGGATTGGCGATCTGACGCTTTAAAAATTCAAAATTGGAAATTTCTCAAGTGATTTCACACGTGAAGTCAAGATTGAGAACAATTTTGATTTTCCTTCAATGATTCGAAACAGAATTCTCCAATACAAAGAATACCTGACTTCTTTTTCTTTTGTACAAAAGGTTCATTTCCCCGGCCTAGTTAACAGGGGCAGAACCAGCCTTTCATTTTAGGGGGGGGGGGGGGGGGCAAAATTTTTTTTTTAATAGACAAATTCCTTCAACTTTTTACATCCAGGCAAAATTTTCTTATTAATAGACAAATATTAAAAATAAAATAAAATGAGCACATAATTCAAAATGAAATCTTGTATTCCAATAAGATAGATAAATTGAAAACTATTACAATTTTATCAATTTATTTTGCATTTTTTAATAATATTGGATTACATCTTTATTGAGAATCAAATCAAACACATCTTTTTCAATCATTCAATGTAAGGCACAAGGCAATCGTTGAGCTAATCATCACCCATCCTACTACGCAATCGATGTTTGATAATTTTCATGGCTGAGGAGTTCGTGGACGAAAGTAACTGTAGAAAGAAACTAATGAAATTTTAGTGTTTATCTATACATACACGTGGAAAGTTGTTACTGTAGAAAGAAACTAAATGATCACAAAATGCTTCTTAATTAATCATTTATGCAGGGAATTTTAGTGTTTATATATACATCTCTCATTCTTCTTTGGGTCACTTTCCGAACCAATTGGAGCAAATAGATAATTAATGCCTTCTCCTTTGTTCTCAAAAAAACTTTCTTACCAGATATTATTAGTTATACGTATTAAACAAATCTAATGCACTTCACTTGTGATAGAAAACAATTCTGTTAGGATAAACAAATTATAGCAAGAGATGATACACCCTTTCTGTAACAGATCAAAGAAAAAAAATTCTTTCTGTAAGCCAAAACTCAGGGAAGAACCTTCTTTCCGTAACAGATCAAAAGGAAAAGACAAAAACAAAAAAACAGTAAAGCCAAAACTCTTGCAATTCTTTTGCAGGAAAAGATAAACCATTTGATTTTGACATTTAGCAACCAAAATAAGAAATTTGAGAGAAGAAACAAAAATCTGGAAAAAAAAATTCAGAAACAAGAAGAAAAAACTCACACAATCACGATTCCTTGGGGCATGGAGGGGAGCTGCGGCCTGCTTGGCGCTTGCGAGAGAGCTTCGGCCTGCTTGCGAGGGAGCTTTGGCCTGCTTGCGACTTCTACCTACTGCGGCGTGAAGAAGAGGGAAGAGCAAAGAGGTGCGGCCTCCTTGCGATTCACGAAGAAAAAAAATGAGATGGCGAGACGTAGTCGGGGGACGTTAGGGCAAAAAAGGGTCAAAAGCATTTTTCAGAGGGGCAAACTACTAAAATGCCCTTATATATAATTAATTCTTTTTTTAAGGGGGGGCAATTGCCTCCCCTTAACACTACGTGGTTCCGCCCTTGCTGGTTAAGTGCTTTAGGGCCAATACTTCTTTAGTTCCAACGAAGAAAATTTATTCTTGAAATAAGAAGAGTAATTTTCATTGACATTCCTGATAATTCTAAATTAGAATATTTAGTCTTTCTAATAAGAGTCTTCTAGTCTATAGTAATATAGTAGTAGTCTTTTTCGTTAGAGATAGAAAAAAGCTAGACTGCAAACTGTCTTTTTGATGAAAAAGCATTTTTCCATATCGAAGAAAAACAAAACTTTCATGCCACCCATGGGAAAAAGGAAGAAATCGTATTTCCCTTAGTGAAGTCACATTTCAATCTGGAATTGTCAATCAACATGGGGTAAAAGTAAGAAACCATATTTCCCTTAGTGAAGTCACATTTCAATATGAAAATTTTCATCCACCCATGGTCTTTTTGTATGAAACACATTTCTATATATCAATTCCATGATTGTAGAATTTCTCGGATTAGAGATATTTCTTCCCTAATAAGCAACTATCTAATTGAAGATCTTTATCAAGTTGGAAACTTCATAAATTAAATCGGAGATCATATGAATTCCAATTTCCGCAAACTTATAGTCGAGCTGAATGTCTTGGAAATACAAATCCAACGACACAAAAATCGATTCAATCCGAGCCTAAATGTGCCCAAATCAAGGACTCGAAGCACTTTTGGAAGGTTCAAACATCAATTTGGATTACCAAACGGTTTTCAAACATGACATGCTTATAATCGAATCGAGCGGCTCGGCGAGACGAATCCAATAAGTCCAAGATCATGGAATTCTAACATCATTAAGATCTTCAATTGGCTAATAAACGATCCACGATCAAGGGATTCAACATCGGCCGTCCATCTAAACCACTCCACATTTACCCTTGATCTTCCTTTTTTTTATGGGTCATGCGACTCTTAGAAATCTATAAATAGAGCCCTTCATTCCTCTTGAAGGGGAGGGGGGGACTCCAAGTAAGAGAGCAAGAGAAAGATCAGAGAACGCTCTTACACCTTAGTTCTTTCTCGACCACCGCTAGGAGCTCTGTCGAACCACCACTTAACACTTTGAGTTCCAGCGGACCAGCACTAACGCCCGGAAATCCACTGAACCGCCACCTGACATTGGAGTTTTGCCAGACCATCGCGTGATGCCACATTTATGTAGGACCACTATTTGATGCTAGACTTCTACCAGACCACTACTTGACACCGGACTTCTGTTAGGACCACCGCTAATGCTGTACTTCTGTCGGACCACCGCCAGACACTTGAGTTCCGCCAGATCATCGCCTAACGCCGGAGTTCAACCGGACCACCGCCTGATACCGAAATTTTGCCAAACCACCTCCAGACCACCAAATGAGGCCCAAACTTTCGTCGAATCACCGACAAAAGTTGGAGTTCCATCAGACCACCAAAAAATGCTTGGACATCCGCTGGACCAACTCCTTACAACTATAATTTTTCTGACCTCTGTCTCCTAGCGACTATGGTCCTTCCGACCTCTATCACCTACTATGGTCCTTCTGACCTCCATCTATAGATAACTGTCTTTTTGACCCCTATTTTCTGCCAACTACGGTCCTTCCAACCTCCTTCGTCTACTACAGTCCTTCTGACCTCCATCATCTACTACGATTTTAGAAGGATAACAATCTTTCTGTCCCCTATTACATGTATAATAGTCATGGTAAAACTAACTCATCTTAATGAAAACATGAATACAAATTTGAAGGACTACTAGAAGCTAGCTTCCACACATTTCCCGAAAAATATGTAAAAATTATATAATGAGCATTATAGTCCAACAAGTTATAAATATCTGTAATTGAAATCAATGCCTATTATATACTCAATTATATTGGTAAAATATTAAATAATATAATAACATTTTAGTTTTACATCAATTTATCATATATCAATTTAGCATCAAAATCAGTGGTCATCAATAATTAGTTAATCTTATCTATCATATCATGTCAATCAACAATCGTTAATCTTATCCCTCTTATATATCATATATTATCATTGCATGTATCCATATCATATTCTATCCATACATACACATCAATGGTATATGATCTATCTATCAATGCTACAAATGTACATATGCATCAATATAAGATTCAGAAAGGAAGGACATTAATGTGATGTTTCCATCCTTCCATTTATATTAATTATATCATTATATCTTCATCATTATAATTATCATTGCATCATCTTTATTCTTATTATTATAGATGAATTTTAATAAATCATTAAGAGACATCACCCTCTACCCATCGATATAATTAATATTATATTAATTACATGTTACAATCAAGATAACACCATAAACCAATTTTAAGGGAAGCCGGTCGGCCCACCCTCCTGCGTATGATATTATATTTTAACAGACAACCCACATAGGCAAATCCACCAAGGACTCAGGGCCCACCCTCAATTTTTTTTTAATTATTTAGAGGGGAAATTTTGGAATATTTTGGGTATTTTTCCACCCCTCAAAAATATTTTCTATCATAATTTTATCAATCCTAAGTATCTTTGCCCATCTCCTACAAAACAAATATTTTTTTGCCCACCCTGAAAAAAGCTGGATCCGCCCCTGCAACCCATATAAATTATAATATTAATAACCATCACTTTTTGCTTACATGTAATGGTATATTTATCTTATATTAATTGTATCAATCTCTCTTTAATGTTTGAAATGCAACATGAAATGTATAGATCTATAAATATAAAAAAATTTGTATATTAGTATATAGCTTCAAAAAATCATAATATTTAATTTACGTGGTAAAATTTAGAAAGATTCTAGTCAAAATATTCATATTGATGGCATATATCACATATCAAAAGTTATGCGATGAAAGATCACTTAAATGAGAGAGATAAAATTTATACCACATCTAGAAGGTAGAAAATGTACCAAACTCATAATTATTGAAAATAGATGTAGAGTAAAGGTTACTTACAATGAGTAAAATAACTTTCCTATAAAAATTTATGAATCTAAATATCCAAAGGTCCCCTTTCTCTTTCCGCTCTCCACTCCTCTTCCTCCTCTTCTCCCTTTCCTTCTCGAGCAAGCCCGTCGAATGAGGGAGAAGGGGAGGGCTGAGGTACTTTAGTGCTTAGGATTTTTGAATTTAATATAAATAAAAAACACTGTTAGCGGCCTAACACCACAATGCTCCAACCTAGCATCACATTGCTGTGTATTGAATTCATAATTACTGTATAATAGCATCAAATGTCTTGGCAGGGATTTCTAGTGCTAATGTGTTCACAGGCACAATGCCACAACATTCACATGCTTAGTGCCATAGCGCTCCAATTTAGACATAAATTTTAAATTTTATTTTAAAATACTTTTCATATTTTGAGTTGTTACAATTTATTCAACTTAAAAAATATTGCCCTCGATATTTCTTAACAAAATGTATCACAAGCTACATTTCAAAAAAATTATAGGTGCATCTTCTCTTACATATGTACATATGAATCAATCACATCAATTAATCATGTAGCATGTAAGGCCAATCAATTCAATAAAACTAATAAAGTACATAATTAATTATTCAAAATAGAAAGTCATACTTGTAGAACTATCAGGCTCTTTTTATCGAGATTGGTCAGTACTGGCCATAGTTTCTTCACTAGTCGGAATGACTCCTTATCCATATCCATGTAATGGATAATGCATCATCTTATTTTCATAGTTACCTAGTGGGGTGGCAGGCACAAATAGCTAAATGCTTAATTTAATTTCTACTCTTATTTCTTAATTTCCTTTGTTTGAGTGAGAAGGTCAATATTGAGAGTGTTGATAGACTGATCATATATGATCCAATTCGATTTTTAGTAGTCTCCCTTGGACAAAATGAGTTATATCCCTCTAACTTCTACTCTTATTTCTTAATTTCTTGTGTAGTAACTAATTTGTAATTTTTAGCTTGTTTAGTAATAGAATTTTACTTTTTTTAAACTAAAAGTGCACTAAGTTTTATGTATGTTCAAAGAATAGATTACCTGTGTTGAGAAGTCATGTTATATTTTATAATTTCATGTGCTTAATTTAACTATGTGGTTGGCCACTCACTGTTTAAAATCAAGTTTGATATACGACCTTGACGTAGGCGTTGTGGAATCAACAAAAGAAATTTTAACAAGTGTTAATTAGAGTTAGATACATGCTAATTTAATATTTTGGATCTTAAAGAGATGTTTTAAAATGCAACAGTAGTTAGAATATGGACGAACTCGACAGAGGTGAATGATTATTATTGCTTTGATTCATATTAACTAATTGTAATTTGTGTATTTAATTTGGATAAAATTAAGAATTGTAATAATTTATAAATTTTATATATCTTATAAAAGTAAGGAAAAAAAAAAACAAAGCGGAGGATATATTTTACTTTTGTTAGTTCACTTTTAAGTTTGCAAGCAAATTTGCAGTGTTTGGCAAAACTAGTGTGAGATCTTGTTCCCTTACTGTTCCTCTCTGAATTGGATTTTCCTCCCAGGATCGGCCGGGACGATATTGAGATCGTCCAGGCCGATCAGTGCATTGAAACTGGCTGATTTCTGGAGTGTTTTCTGGAATGATTTCTGGACTGGATCGTCCAGGCCGATTTGGATCGTCCGGGGACGATCAGATACGACAAGAAT